>NC_135354.1:10826751-10993649 GCF_023851605.1 Tamandua tetradactyla
CATGAAAAACTGCAGGAATCTAGAAATTTCAGGATGCAGAAACTTATGTAGCAAGACGACATATCTGATCATTTGAGGTGATGTTATTACTCAAAATTTTAGGTAAGTTGCCTATTTACCTAAAAAAAATCAAAGAGATAGGTACAAAATTTCATTTCATGCTGGCAAACTTTCATTAATAGAATACCAGCTGGGACACAAGGCTAATTTTTAATACATAGACCCCCATAAAAATTATAGCATTCTTTTTATTAAATGTATTTTATAGTAAGAAATATATTAAGGGTTACCAACCCAAGTCAAGTATTACTGCTCAGATTTCCTTGCCTCTCATTGTTGTATACTTCACCATAACACATGGTCTTGGATCAAAGAAATCCATAATATGTTATCTATTGAAAGAATTAATTCTTTTATGCTCCATTTGTAAGTGTGGTCTTTTTCACCATGGAGAGGAATCAAACTGTGAATGAATTCATTCTGGTGGGCTTCACCACAGACCCTGTGATGCAGTTTATCTAATCTGAGGGGGGTGGGTATCATATGAATATACTCAGTGACTGGGATTTACCACACTCATGTAATTGATCTGTAATGACTACAGGCTACCCACCCACAATGAAAAAATGTACTTTTTTCTGTAATGATTCCAGGCTACCCACCTAACCTACAGTGAAAAAACATATTTTTTTCCACTGGGAATCTGTCTTTCTTGGATCTCTTGAATTCCTATGGATACTAGCTAAAGGTCCTAGTGACCTGCATCTCTGAAGACAAGAGCATCTCTGTGCTGGTTTGAAGCAATTTTGTAACCCAGAAAACAGTGTCCTTTAATCCTAATTCAATAATGCTGACTGGGATCTTTATTATTGTTTCCACGGAGATGTGATTCATCCTACTGTGGATGGTAGCTTTTGATTAGTTGACTTCCATGGAGATGTTTCTCCACCCATTCAAGGTGGGGTCACTTTCTGGAGCCCTTTAAGAGGGAATCATTTTGGAAAAAGCTTAGAACCAACAATAGTGGCCACCTAGCCAGAGACTGTTGGAGCAGAAGGAAAACACACCAGCAGAAGAATTATAAAATGAGGTGAGAAAGCTAGAAGACATCACGTGCCATTCCAGCTGAGAGAGAAACCCTGAACTTCATCAGCCCTTTCTTTGGAATTAAGGAATCTGTATTAGGGTTCTCTAGAGAAACAGAATCAACAGGAAATATCTATGAATATAAAATTCATAAAAGTGTCTCAGGTAACCATAGGAATGCAGAGCCCAAAATCCATAGGGCAGTCTGTGAAGCTGGAGACTCTGATGGAGGATTTGGATGAGCTCAAGAGCAGCAGCTCACCAGCCAAAGCAGGAAGAGAGCCTGTCTCTTCTGTATCCTCCTTAAAAGCTTCCAGTGATCAGATTACGCTTCACTCATTGCAGAAGACACACCCATTGGCTGATTACAAATAGAATCAGCTGTGGATGCAGCTGACGTGATTATGATCCAATTCTATGAAATGTCCTCATAGCACAGACAAGCCAGCACTTGCCCATTCAGACAAAACAGGTACCACCACTTGACCAAGTTAGCAGATGAACCTGATCATAAAAGTATCTTTCCCTCGATGCCTTGATGGGGACTTTTTCATGGGCTTAGACTGTAAGCTTTAACAAACTAAAGCAATCTCCTTTGCTGGTTCCATAGCTCAGTCCTTCTCTGTTAGACGGAGCTATACTGAGTGTTATTTGTTGGCTTCATGGCTTATGAACATGATTTTGCCACTTCTAACCCCTTGCATTATGTTCAAGTCATGTCAAAGAAATTTTTCATGTTTAGTTGTATATTCCTATACTGGAGCCTTTACAAATGCAATATACTGACCAACAGCACTTTAACGTGTGACTTTTTGGGAGACAATGGTGTGGATGAAATTTTCTGTGATTTTCAACATCTAGTGAGTTTAGCATGTGGTGGAAAAGAGAGCCACCAAGCTATGCTTTTCTTACTCATGTGCTCCAATGTCATCCACCCCTACTAGGCTCACACTGGCCTCCTACCTCTTCATCATTGCCACCATCTTGAAGTTCCATTCCACATAGGCTCACCTTAAAACCATCTCAACCTCCTGCTCCCACTTGATTTCTGCCATTTTTTATTGTAGCTCTATTTTCTTTATCTGTTCTTGCCCAAGTCCTAACTAATGCCTTCTGAGGAGCAAATTGTTTCCTACATGTTGCTGTGGTCTTCCCTATGTTGAACTCCATAATCTACAGCCTGAGGTATAAGAATATGAAAGAAGCTCTGAAAAAAGCTCTTCAAGTTAACACAATTTGAAGTCTAAATTAATGTAAATTTTAGATAATTTATGAGATATAATGAACAATGTTCAGTAGAAGATTGGAGAACTAAGGTTATAAAAACATTTTTCTATTAAAAGAAATTCAATGAGAAATATATACCCTCATTATTTCAGATGATGCATTTTGCTTTATTGGTCTAAATCTAATATGGACTGTAGAATATAGACCATTTTATGCCTACTACAATTTTTAAGTAGTATTTTTATGTAATACAAAACAGAAGAGTATTAGTATCTGGGATACCAATGAATTTAATTTTATTTGACTGTCCCCTATGACTGATCCAGTATTTTGTTTTTTCCTCTATGGATAGTGAGAGAATATGAAGAAAATATAAACATTGTTGAAATTTGTGGAATAAACCCCAAATCCTTCCAGTCAAGGACTCTCAGAGCTTCTATGAAAACAGAGGAATGAGGAATGTTAAGAGTGTTATGAAGAAAAAAGTGAGGGTAGTTTGGAATTAGAAAAAAAGTGCAGGTTAAAGAAAGGATCAGAATTAAAAGAACTATATGCATGTTTAAATACCTACAGTTTGACTTAAATTTTATACTAGATTAATTTTGTAAAAGTGCTCATTTTAAAGAGCACTACAATCTTTCTAAATCCAAGTTCTCACCACTGAATTTCAAGCTTTCTGTTTGTAAAATTTACCTAATAATCCTTAACTTGCTGCATTAGAAATGATATTGAATAAAATACCTTCAAATAATCTGCCTAGATCCATTATCTTTTAAATTTTTATTGTGAAATATTCACACACATACAGTCCATACATGGTATAAAATCAATGGCTCACAGTATCACCACATAGTTATGAATTTATCACCATGATCTTTTTAGGAACATTTATATCATCCCAGAAAAAGAAAAAAGAGAAAACTCATACATCCCATATCCCTTACCACTCCCTAACCTCATATCCCTTACCACTCCCTCTATTTGACCACTGGTATTTAAATCTATCTCATTTTTATGCTTTATCCCCCTATTTATTTTTATTAAATTTTTATCCTTATTTATCTTCTCATCTGTCTATTCCCTGGATAAAAAGAGAACATCAAACAAAGAATTTTCACAACCACATGGTCAAACTCTAAAAACATATTGTTATGCTATCATCTTCAAGAACCAAGACTACTGGAACACAGCTCAACAGTTTCAGGTAATTCTCTCCAGCCACTCCAAACCACTATAAACTAAAAAGGGATATCAATATTATAAATAAGAATAACCCCCAGGGTGACTTCTTGACCTAGTTTGAAATCTCTCAGCCACTGAAACTTAATTCTGTCTCATTTCTTTTTCTCCTTTTTGGTCAAAAAAGTTTTCTCAATCCCATGATGCTAGATCTCAGTCCTTCCTTGGAGTTCTATCTCAAATTACCAGGGAGATGTATATACTGGTGAGTCATTTCTCCATAAGGGGTAAGGTTGTGAGGTCATCTATCAAGTTGGCTTAGTAAGAAAAGTAACATGTGAGCAGCCAAGAGGTTCTCTGGAGGTGACTTTTAGGCATAATTCTAAGCAGGCTTAGCTTCTCCTTTGCAGGAATAAATTTCATAGGGACAAACCCCAAGATCAAGGGCATAGCCTATAGAATTGGTTGTCCCCACTGCTTGCAAGAATATGAGTTTCCCAAATGTAGAACTTGAATATTTCTTACTTTCTTTCCCCTTTCCTAAGGGGACTTTGCAGATACTAATTTATTCTCTTCCAAAATTACTCTGGGATATATTGGGGCATCACACTAACCTGTACCAACCAACAAAATCCCACACCTTATTCCAGATTCCATGTACTTAGAGTATTCAACTAAACTGACCATACAATTTAAATTAGATAATGCATGGAGACATTTATTGAGCTGTAAATTTTCTTCATATGTGAAAGAAAAAATCATTGGACATAAAATAGAGTGGGTATTTGTCTGTTTTATTTTATAATGCTTATTCATATTTTTCCCCATTGGGGTTATATATGGTGTTGTGCCAGGATAAAGATAGTACTGTGACATTTCCCTTGTATGAGGGAGAAATCACTCTTCAGAATGATACAGGGTCCTAAACAAGACATCTTTCTGTGGTTTTAAAATAATATTTTTATAGTCTAAAAATTCTTAAACTCTTTATCTAATCTGATGTTAATTTAGAAGGCACAAAGTTCAGACAGAAATATTCTTATGATCCATTCAAGTTTTAGGAAGGAATTTTGAGAAGACACCTTACTTAAAACATTTGTAAAACATAGAGCAAATTTTCAAAAACCTAAACAGTCTATATCTTCTTCTCATTCAATGCAATCTGTGTCCCAAACTCCAAAGACAAAACTCATACTCAAAAAATGTATCCCAATCACTTTCTTTCTTTCCAAGAACTATAAAACGCAAGCAAGAAGATAAATGTTGAGGAAAATTTAATCTTGCAGAATACCAATAACCTACTAATATAGGTTTAAAATATTTTACATCACAAAAAATAACTGAATAATGGCTTACTCATTATTTCATTGTTTTATATATAATTTCTTTAATATAATTGACTATAACAATGCACACATACACACACATATATATATATATATCAATAATTTGGAGAGTACAATGAGAATATTCAGCAAAAAAAGTCAACATTTCATCATTGCAGTCACAGTCTATGTTGACCTCTCAAAACCCTCCTTGACTTCTTTGTTTCTCATCCTATAGGTAATAGGATTGAGCCACGTATTTAACAAGGTATTGAACTGGTAACCACTTGGTTTCTCCCCAGGGCATAGATGGAGTTAGGATTTGACCAGGTGGGAAGTGCTTTATTTTTCTTGTTTAAAAATCCTAAAGGTGCACAGAGAGGAAGCTGGAACCTCCACATCAAGACCTCTGTGGGTCTCTATGTAATGGCTAATTAATTCCTGAGAGTGTTCGTTGATGATCAGGACCTTTCTTCAAGTATTGGGGGGAGAAGATTGTAGGTCATCGAGTTAGGATTGGTGGATTTGTCCAGAGTAGCCAGGTAGGCCATGGCCAAGGGTTAGGAGTCATCAATACCATCTGAAGGCAGCGGTTTTCTGGGCATGGGGCTGACACAAGGCCAGTGCCTCTGGTGGAAGGAGTGAGATGCAGTAGCATGGAGACTCCATGTCCCATCATCATGCATGGGACAGAATGGGGCTTTCCAATCTTGCTCTACCAAAAGCCCTGATGCACAGGGATGATGAAAAGCATGGCCATAAAGATGACTTCATGGATGGCAATGAATCCTTCCATGGAGCACTTGACTCCTAGTCCAGAGAAGCCATTGTACTCCAAGATGGCAACAAGGATCAGAACTTAGTCTTCTGTTTAGCATGGATTTGGGTTTCACAGGGGTAATTTTGAAAACGTCATCCTTGAGGTGCATGTGTGAGGTCACAGAGCTAATGAGGAACACAGTGCAGAAATTTTTTATTCTAGGGTCTGTGCTCCCAACAAATAAGCCATCCTCCCTTCTTAGAGAAAAATGTTTCTCACTCTTGTTATGTTGGAATAGGCAATGCTATTAACATTCTGACAACTTGAATTTCTCTTTCAGCTAGGCAAATATTTTTGTTAGGAATAATTTGTTTTCCACTATTGCCTAATTTTTTTGAGATTTATAGGAGTAGTTGGGGCATTTTCCATACCATAAATGGAGATCATTAAGAAGAACCCACTTTTTTGTCTGTCAAAGCATTGAGAACCCTTGAAACCTTCAAAATTGATGTCTTGTAGCTCCAAAGATTTCAAGAAAAACTAAGAGAAGGTATGTATGTAAAAATAATATTTTAAAATTATAGTTGATGCACTCAGAATCTTTTGACATTCCATTTGTCTACAATAGCAGTGAGAAAGATGTGAATCCAAGAAATGATTGTGATTTATTTAGATGTTTAAAATATTTACACTTGAACTAATAGGAAATACTGTTGAACCTAAAATGTTAACCCAAGACTCTATATTGATGCTCGATGTTCTGATTTATCAGGAACTGAGATGCTGATCTCCTCATTTTTTTCCTAATACAATGAGAGTGGTTCCAGAAAATGCAGCTTGAGTGCTGACATGGATAAAAGTGGCCTGGAATACTGAAAGGAATTCCATTCCTCCAACTGTCTATTTATGGGAGATCTCACCTCAATAGTGCTAATACTTTAACATTACAGCCCAGAATTTTATGACCAGGGTTCAACTCCTCTTTACAAACTTCTGCCTCAGTCCCTGTTTATATCCACTCAGGATTTCACCCAAAGTAGGCTATTTATATGAGTTGTTCCCCACAATAATATTGCTAAATATAAGAGTCTCAAAGTCGGATTTATAGCACTGTTCTATCACCATTTTTACACTATAATCTTGCTCTGATTATCTCAAGCTTGAAATCATATAAACCTGGGAAGAATTTATGATGGTTATACACATAATCCGTAAAGGGTAGGGTTAAAGACATTGTCCCAATATTTCTCTGAATTTTCTATGCCAGGATATTATATGTTCATATAAGGAAACTAACATGTGGGACATTTCCATGGCCCAAAATTTTAAACAATATAATTTTGGCAAAACAGAAATCTCCACACAAAGCCAATGGCTATACTTTTTGTTTTGTCTCTAAAGAAGCAGAAAACTGATAAAGTATGTGGCCTTTTGCCCAAAACATTTTCTGTTAGGGAGAAATATTTTAATTAGCCCTCACAAAATAAGATGAACTGACCTGGATGGCAGCTCATTGAAGGAATATGGAGAACACTTCCATCAGGGTAGAAGGATGTACCACAGCCCTCCAATGGGAGTGAGCTGGTGAGCTCAAGGAACCAAAAACGGTTAAACAAAGATGGCATAGAGTGAGTGTCTGCAGAACTGTCACCTATTCACAAAGCTTATTTGGAATCATACTAAAGATGCTGGTTTTTAAACTATCATTAATGGAAATCACTGCATGAAATTTATTCACTCAAATTTCATCCTGGTCACAGATTAGGAAATGAATTGAAGTGAAGAAAGGCTTCCCTCCTAATGAGGGATTCTCTGAAATCTTCATTCCTCTGTCCCATCTGTTAAGTCCAATTTTTCCTCTGTCCTCTGTCTGGACCTGTTAAGTCCAATTTTTTTTCATAAAGACAGAGAAAAGAAGCATTATGAAGTCCTAGGAAGAATGTTTATGATTTGTACAAACTGTGATCACATCCTGGCACTAAGAACACATAAATAATCAGTCTCAACCTCTCTGACAAAGAGGAATTTTTAATTCCATACTCAGAGTAACAGGATGGTCCCTAAGACAAGATCCTTTCAAATCATTCATTGGTTACAGAAACCTATTTCTTTACAGGCCTTGATGTCAAGACTGGAGACTTTTTTCCCTATCCCTTGAACCTACAATGATCCTTTATTTTCCTTTGGTCAATGGGTTATACCAAAGCCTGTCCTTTTGAATTTTCAGACAACCTGGGTCCCAGGGGCTTTGAATGACACTTTTCTCACTTTTGGAATCCTACCTCTACCTTGGAAAAAAAGCAGGGTTAGCTTTCTGGACATCTGGGCAGTGTCTCTATGTTCTCCCAACTGACGGCAAGATGGCACCATAACATGTTAGCGGAACCATAGTATATTATCCATCCCAACTAAATGAAGGTCTGAGAACAGACAACTGAGCAAGTTCAGCTGAGAACAGATATATATGGCAAAAGGAAAATGCGTAACTGAAATGAACCCTTATCATATCTTGTTTCCACCACTTGGAAGCACCATAATTTTGTGAGTCTCTTAACAACATCTCCACCTAAGTTCCTTCAACTTTAAAAGTGTAAAAAAAAACCCAACACCTATGCAAAAAAATAAATACTGAAGGTTAAAGAATATATACATGAAATATATGTTCTCGTGTCTGATATGAAATGATATTTATTGAATGGGAGCTATTGTAAATCTGAGTGAGAGGAATAATACCATATCTATTTATAATAGCTGAGGTTGAGGAAGAAAACTAAGAGCAACTTCTACTAAGATCACTAGAAGCCCAAATGGGTTTGTCATTCAGAATCTTCCTGAAATAAATGAGCTTAATATTTTTACAACCTTGTGATTTGAGAAAGGAATGTCAGACTTGGAAGTAGGAAGCTCACTAGCCTAGGGTGAGAATTCCTTTCATTGAGAATCAGCCTGGCACTAAACATCCGTGTTATTTCACGAGCCCTACCATTTCTTTAAGAACACAATTCATACATTTGAAGAACGGATGCTCACAGAAACAACCTTTCCATGACTCTAATTGTTAGCATCTCTTTTTGAATCCATCCTAAAATTAGAATAGAGAAACTCCCCTGTGACAATATGGTGTGGAAGAAAAGAATAGCAATTTTTCATATACTTATATCTTTGGATATATGGCAAGTTATCACCACCATCTTGTTTGAAGGGAGAGACACAAAAGAAGTAAACAGCATTGCTTATATTTCAACATATGTATTATTTACTCATTTCCCTAAAATACAATCATGTGAACTTGTGTACATTCTCTAACTCATATATTCCTTGACTTTCTTATCTACAAATAATTAATAGTTCTTAACATTTGAAATCATGACCTATTTAGGAACTTCATAAAAGCAAGGATATTCCCACCAGGTGGCATATCAGCATAAACATAAAATACTGAAGGGATTGCAAATTATCAAAAATCTACCTGTAGAATTTCTACTTATGCTACTTATATGAAAAATCCATACTTAAGAAGTTGCTAAATTTCTTCATGGTGCTAATGTTCTATAATTATAAGGGATGAATAGTATACACATAGCAAACTTAGCATGTTTAAAACAGGATTCCTATGTTCAATTTCTAAAAACAGATCTATCTGCTCATTCCAAATCAGTAAATAAAATTCCACCCTTCCAGATTCACAAAAAAGGCAAAAATTCGGCATTATCCTTCTTACTTTCCTCCTATAATCTCCTATATTCTGGGATCCTGGTGTCCTTACTTTCATGATATATCTTTAATCTAACCATTTCTCACCATGACCACTACCACCTGAGCTCAAACATTATTTTTGTCAAGCATATTGCAATAATCCCATAACTGATCCACATTACTCAAACTCTATGGCCTATAACCTATAGTTTCTTAATTTAAAAATGTCATGTCAGGGGCGGGCCGCGGTGGCTCAGTGGGCAAAGTGCTTGCCTGCCATGCCGGAGGACCTCGGTTCGATTCCCGGCCCCAGCCCATGTAAAAAACAAACAAACAAACAAAATACAATAAAACAAGAAAATGTTTAAAGATGTTTCCCTTTCTTCCTTCCTTCCTTCCATCCTTCCTTCCTTCTCTCTGTCTTTCCTTCCCTTCCTCCCTCTCTCTTTAAAAAAAAAAAAAAATGTCATGTCATATCACCCTATACCCTGAAGGTGCTCCCACTTTACTCTAAACACAATTTCCATACCATGTATCCAAGTTCCTCTCTAAGATGGCCCTCCATTAATAAGTATTTTTACCTCCCAACATTTGTATCTATTATATTATTCTAACTTGCACATATTAAATTTATTTTCCTTATCACACCAGATCCAACATCCACAAGGGCAGAACAACTTAGTGTTTTAGGGTTGTGTATCTAGCACAATGAACAGTTCTGATAACTAAAAATTTGGCACTCTATAAATACTTCCAGGAACAATAAATATGCATTTACATTTATATTCAGGAAAAATTCTATCCTCAAGCGGGCTTTCACAACTGCATATGCCATAAGATTAATAAGAAAGAAAAGAAAATAAACGAGTGGACCTATTCCCAAGACCTTAAATCCACCTTGAATTTGGAATAAATTCAATTAATATGTGAACAAAAGCACAGAAAATATCGGACATGAGTAGCATCTCAATATGTGTCTTGCCTGTAGCAGCCCTGCTTCTTCCTTCTTTCAAAATATTCCTTTGTGGAATTGCAACCCTCTTGCACATAAACATCATATCAACAGCCAAAAATATCATTATCATCTTCTTGTGGACTCAGCAGCACCACTAAACATCAAGACACATGACATGTTTTTTGTTTTCTTCAATTTTCCCACTCTGAGAATGAATATATGATGGCACTAGTGCAACTAACAGAATGAACTTCCAATCTGAGATGAGGGTCAGATACGACATTGTATGGTGTCATATTTATAAAGGAGCCTATGAGTCTGTGAGTATGAGAGGGTGTGAGTGGGCATGTGGATGTGCGTGTTTGTGTGTGTGTGTGTTTGGCACAGCAGTGGTGCTTTGAGAGCCTGGCCAAATTCTGCAGGCTGATTCCTATGTTAGCTGAGGGCACAGAGAGGCCAAAACACTTAGGAACACCTTTCCAAGGTCCTTATTTTTATGGGAAAGACCAATTCCTGGAAATGCCACTCTTACCTGTCCTCTCATTTTTTATAATGCCTTTGCTGGATGTGATACATGTATTTCTTCCATAGCCCTTAAGGACTTCTTCCATACAAGAACCCAGAAAAATTTACCTCAGCCTCCAAAGACTCAATTACAATTCATTAGTAGTTTGGGGATGATAAATAAGAAAAGTTTAATTAAAACTTGACATTCTGGATCTGTCAGAATATAAATATTATATATTTCTGATCATAGAAGTGGTCAAAATTGTGCTTATTTGATTTTTTAGAATATATCAATTAGGCCATAATTTGTTCCTTACCATATTTTCTTTGCTCTGGCCATGCTATCCTTCCTTGTTTTGTCCTTCAAGGAAACTCCAATTTATCCTTAGAAATCAATAAAAATAACTTCTTTATGTTGGCAAATCTTACATTTTGTATTTTAAAATGCTTCTACAGTTAAGAAATATGATTCATCAGAGTAAAATATTCATCATTTTAAGTTATACATTTGCCATAAAACTGAACAAAAAAGTACAGCATTCATAGAATCTTGGCTGTTATAAATCACTGCTTCACTCAGTAGAGATTGTCTCTCTGAATCTTGCTCTGAGGTTTAAAGATTTTTCAATTCTATCCATCAATCTAATTATCTACCCATCTGCTTATATAACTATCTACAATCTATCAGCTATTGCATTCTCTTTCATACATCTATTATACTTTTGCCTTAATTCTTTAATTTTCAGGGAAAAATTATACTGATGGAAACTCATATACCTCAGTAAGATGCTTGTTCTCTTATTCACCGAAGTCTGTTATCTTTATATCATAACAAACATTGAAATAGGAATCAGAAAAATACAAATACACAAAACTTGCTTCCATTCATTATATAGTAGTTAATTTTCATAAAACTTTCCAAGTTTCTCTTTACTGACAAGTAGTGTAATTCCTTCAAAATGGAATTTCTCATTTTACCCTCCTGATATTCTCCTATGAATGACAATTCAAAACAGATATTAAAAACACCCTATCCTAGCAATGATTTCATAATAAACTGTATTATTCCAATTTTCACAGAGGATTAAAAAATACATACAAGCTATTTATGAACTGTCAAGTGAAAGTAAAAATAGATGAGCTTTTCTTTCAAACATCTCAAAATAGCAGTAGTTTTATAGGTTATGGTCTAAACAAAGAGGCAGCAGTTTTGAAAGAGCCATAACCTATTTATCCTACAATAGTTTTAAAACAGACTCAAATACATTAGTACACAGCTTAAAAATACAAAAGCATGCTGATGTTTCTATATTATCTAATGAAACCCAGTTTTCTTGTCTCATTTATTTCTGCAAATTCCAGGCTGTGCCATGGGAATAATCTGTGCCAGAAATGAATGTCATTGTTTAACAAGTATTTGATTTATAATACCTTGGTTCTATCCAACATTTACTTCAGGGCACCTTTCACATCTTTATTTCTTAAGCTATAGATCAAAGGGTTTAACATTGGAATTGCCACAGTATAGAACACAGACACCACTTTATCACATTCCAGGGCATAGCTAGTTCTTGGTCTGGAGTAAATGAAGAGAATTGAACCATAGTACAAGGTAACAGCTGTCAGGTGTGAGCCACAAGTGGGAAAAGCTTTCAGACGGCCTTGGCTAGAGTGGATATTCAAAATGGCCACCATGATGAAGAGATAGGAGGCAAGAATAAGTATGGTGGGAGTGATGATGTTGGAGGCAAGTATGAAATAGAGCACAGCCTGAGAGCTTTGCTTCACATCACATGCCAGCTTCACAAGAGGGGACAGATCACAGAAGAAATCATCAGTGACATTGCTTGCACAGAAGCTCAGGGCAAATGTATTTTGTGATGATAGGTGAGTTAAGAAAGCCACCAAAGTATGAAGCTGCCACAAGACTGCCACATATGCTTGGAGATGTTGCCTGGGCATAAAGCAGGGGGTTGGAGATGGCCATATAGTGGTCATAAGCCATGACAGCCAATGAGTTAATCTCACTAAAATCCAGCCCAGAAGAGAAGGAAAACTGAGCCAGGCAGTCAGAAAAGGAGATGCTTTTGTCTTTAGATAAGCAGGTCATCAAGATTGGGGGACATAGACAGAAGAATACCAGATGTCCAGGAATGACAGATTCCCAATAAAAGAGTACATGGGTGTGTGGAGCCTAGAATCAGTACAAATCAACAAAATCATGGCAATATTCCCCAAGAGACTGAAGATGTAAATGATGAGGAAGATTAAGAAGAGTACTCTCTGTAACTGCAAATCAGCTGTGAAACCTAAAAGAATGAACATCTTCACTGTGGTAAAATTTCTCTCTCCCATTGACTTTGGATATCTGTAGTCCCTTTCTGGGAAAAGACCAATAATTCTGTTATGACTTAAAATATCAGCAACTACCCCTTCCCATCATTGCCATTTTAGACCTTTAAAAATCCCAAGTGATACAACGTCATGGTTCATGTTGAATCAGTGATGTCGAACTGCATGTTACATTTTTCTGGATAGCTGGGGAATCAGTTCTGTGCTGCTGTCTTAAGATCTCAGCTATGTTGTCCGCTATGCAGTGTGTGTCACTTTATATTTTTAACTTAATTTTTCCTCCATGGAGGAAATGGGGGATGGGAGTAGCTTATCTTCTCTTCTACTTATACATGGATGATCGCAAACTATGCAAATAACATGAGAAATAGAATTGTAAAGGGTACTCTGCTGTCTCTTCACTTTGTCTGTTTCCAGAGACTTACATGGAGAAGCTAAATTTATTCAACTAACTGAAGTTTGGGTTTGGAAGGCCCCTTGATTATATTTTCCTTGAAGGCTTTAACTATATTTAATTCTACAATTTTCCCCATAACCAAGCATGAAGGTTGAAACGGAGAAGAAAAAGACGAAAACTGGGTAACACAAAAAATTGGGTAACAGACCAGGTTCACACAGATAGTTTTATTTGAGATCATTACTCAAATGAATGCATGATTCCCAAATAGACCCTGAGGATAAGAAGGAAAATATTAATGGATATTTATAGGCTAGTGTTTCTGGGTGAATATTTTAAATGATTAAGAGCTAAAAATCACTTGCTCAATGAATGGTTTGGGTGGTGATGGAACACTGAGAATCTTTTCCCATTAAATGTAAAAACAGGAGACTGGGATATTGCCAGCAATGAAGGATGCACTGTCTCTGCTTATCTGTGTGACAATCCATAGTCACACAGACTGTTACAGACCAAATCAAAGAAGAGAAAAATTCTGTTAACCAGGGATTTTCATTCACAGAGTGCTTAACATTTATGCTATAGGAGATGGATTAAAACTCTTAATCTAGGGGGAAAAAATCTTATTTTGACCATTATGCCAGGCAGAGGACTTAAAATTATACTAGACAAATACAGAATTCTCTTTTAGAAAAGTTCCTATTTGGTGAGAGACAATTTCTTCCACTAGAATAGTAAGCTTCTAAATTACGAGATTTTTAAAACAAAGCTTTATATTATAACTATGTTAAAGTAAAAGTTCTTCCTAATAATTTATAGAGACTTGGAATGTGTCATTTTGGTTACCTTCATATTTGGGGGCTGTTGAATGCTAGTTTCATAAAATGAGATATTTTAATGTCTTGAAAGTTTGACTCAAGTTTTCTACACATAAACTTACTCAAAGGACTAATACCTCCCCTGAAAGATAACAGCAGAGACAATAGTAGGCAAGAGTTAGAAAAGGTTTCTGAGAACGAAAATATCTATCAAGATGGCAAGTCATTATCTATTTCACTGATTGAGGAAACAAGCTCTGAAGAGAGGATATTTGGGACTTACTTTCATCAAATATTATTTTAGAAAAAATCCTATTTTATTTCAAAAAGGAATCATTTAATGATCTGATTACATTAAGGATCTTTTTGTCTTTTGTCTATATTATGATTTACTGCACTTTTTTCTCTGGTTAATTAATGTAATGTGTAATACCATGAATATGAATAGTCACTTCATTTGAATTTGGCTGAAGCCCAGAATTTCCCACCTTACCTTTGACTTCTACTCACTCCAGCATCCTCTTTCTGATGTTAACAATCCTGGGAAGACATAAGATTGAGCATTTCTTTTGGATATGAGCCAAATATAAAGAGAATTTCCAACTGCTGTTCTGGTGTCAAGTGACCAATTACAAAGCTCACATATCCTTCTGGAATGAAGTAAGGAGAGATCAGGCATAAGGAATGCAGTTGTTTAAATTAATCTTTTGAAAAAGCCTATTTAATTTGTGGTTGTCATTTATGCATTTACATAAGAATAAACTGACAGAAAATAACCTAACAAGAGAGCGTACACATTGTAGATGTACAAGAATATCTATAGCTCATAATAATTATGATAATAATTATAGTTAAATAGTAAAGACCATAGAAATTCTGTCATGACACATGTTGGCTATCACTTGACAAAATTTTCCCAAATTTACCAACAGTGAAATTAAGAGACAGTGAGTTTGTTGATTACCACAAAGTCATATGATTAATGCAAACACTGTCCACATCACACCAAGAGTGCATTTATTCATTCGAAATCTGCAGTATTTATGGAGCAACTCCTATGTACCCAGCATTGAGTAGCATATTTAAGGAGATTTTTTAAATGAGGAAAAGCAAGGACATAGATTAGCTTAGTAAGGGTCAAGATATGTGATCAGAGAAAAGTTTGCGAAGTATGAATTCCAGGTCAACAATTCAGTAGTTGCATGACCAAGAGAAAACTGAAAACACGTGTTTATAACTCTTCTTTTAACTATTTTCCATGGTTAAATTAAGATTCACTGTTTATTTAGTGATGCTCATGGATGAAAAAGTTTATTCCATTATAATATAGTCTTCCTTCCCTTTTATTCCCTTTTGAGTACATGTGCTTTCATTAATTGTACAAAGTGTATCACACGAATGTGTTAGCATTAAGGTATTAATAACAGGGTGGTGTATGAGAATTCAGAAATTGTGTATTTTGCCCTATTGTTCTGTGAACCCACAACTCTAAAAAAAATTTTTTTTAAGTCTGGAGTGGCTGGATCCCTGAGAGATAAATAGAGCAGCAATAAATTAAGCAGGTATAATGGTCAGATTCAGACAAAATATAGACTGACTAGACCATATCAACGATTTTGGAGAATGTCTTCAATGAAGTACCAGTGAAGAGTTTTAATCAGCTCCATAGAATGTTTGAAAAAAATTGAAAACAAAATATCGCTTTTCAGTTTAAAAAATGGAAGTTTGAAGGTCAGATGACTTACAGAAACACAAATAAGGGCTGATATCATTGGGGTTAGGTGGACAAAAATAGACCCTGTGAGAGACGCATCTGAGAGACATTTGAGAGGTAACACGTATGGGAGCTGGTGACTAGAATCTTGAATCCCCAAATATCTCTAAAATTTCTGTATCTTTGAAAGTAGTCCCTTATGTTGTAACACAGGGAAATAGTTTTACTTAGGAAAAGAAATTAACAAAACCTTCCATGAAGCCAATATGTAGTTGACTTGGGAGGATTGCCAGTGTCTTCTCAATCCTTACCCTTTGTTCTAGGCCAAAGGAGAATTATATTTAAATATAACCTGGATAGTGAGCATAAGAAGTGCTCTGGAAATGCACAGCCTGCACACCTGATGAGAGGGTGGGTTTTTTAATTGTCATAAGTAGGGTCCATTAGGATACCTGGGGATGGACTTGAAGGGCATTGGACAAAAATGGTTGTAAGTGTGAAATAACAACAACAAAAAATTATAACCAATAGAATTAAGATGTAAGACTATACTTTCTTACTATAATGAAAGGAGACTAAAAGCTCAGACAGATAAGGATGTTCCTGTAAATCAATAATATCTTCTGTCACTATTACAAAGGAATGTGGATAGGATGGGCTGGAATCCCATGGAATAACACAATAATCCAAGGTAGTGTCATTTCTGATGACCTTATTACCACACCTAGTATTGAGGAACAAGAACAAGTGGTTAAGATACAGAGAGGGTGTCCGGCGCCGTCTCGCTCAGCTTCTGGTCCCCGGCCGGCGGAGGGAACAGGAGGGAGAGAGAGACAGACGCAGACAAACCGACTCAAGTGACAGACACGGGTTCGAGACACGCTGCAGTTGTGAGCACAGACCTTTACTGGAGCTAAGCTTGCAAGCTCTGTTACAAATTCCGTGCGGGACAGAATACCCCGCGGGGGAACAACCTCTATGCGGCCATCAGGTACGGCTCCCTATGGGTCGTCTCCCCCCACCCTGTCCGGGTAACCTCTTATATACTGTGCCCAAACCCAATAGGTTAGTGCCGCGTATACAGAGGTGATTGGAAGATAGGGTTGGTGGGCGCATGCGTCATTTGCGGAAGCAGGATGTGAGCGCCATCTTGGCTCACTCGATGGGCGGGGGGAACTCTAGAGCAGGCTGCAGCGTGTCCACTAGGCCCAACCCGGGAGGCGGCTCTCCACATCTCCCCCTTTTTTATTTATTTTCACCCAGTGTCTCCATTGATGAGTGAGCTCCCGTGGACCTGAGCGGCCCACTACTTGTTTTGGTGCTTTGGGGAGTCTGGACTAGGCTTGCTAGGCACCAACCAGAATGCCTCCTCATATAGAGACCGGAGAGTCTGTGAACTGGAAACCACATAACTCTCCCTGCAGTGCTTCGCCTCGCAACTGGGCCAGGAGGGGGTTCGGAGAGCGGCGACCAGAGTCGAGGGTGTCATTAGATATCTCTGTGCAATGGCGTGAGTTTAGCCTGGCCAGGACCGTGACTCTGCCTAGAGATTATCTCAAGACTAAAATTATGACTACTGGTGCCGCCTTTTACACCCGGGACACAGCCATGGGCTTCGCTGCAGCTTTTGCTTTCGAGTGCCCCTTCTTGAGTGGCCGGGCGGCGTCACGGTTGTTACTAGGAGCATCAGGACTGAGAGACATAGCTAACATCGTCGTGACACGCAATTGCTGCTGCGCCTGAAATAGGCGTTCCAACAAGCACTTGAAAATGATCAATCCTACTAATAACCCCACAGCTAGGAGAACCCAAGTAGTCAGATTGGGCCAAGAGAACCAAGAGGTGACTCGGTTCCACAGACTTTGTACAGTCTCGCCCAGTTTGGAAAGGTCGAAGGCAACGGGGGTTAACTTGATCTTCCCAAGCACTTTAAGGTCTGATTCCACCTGTTGGGAGAGCAGGGGGTATTAAAACTGGTCCCCCTTCTAAACAATCGAAGGGTGACCGGCGTTTTCGTTGCCATCTCGTCAGTCGCCGCCATCATCAGCAGAGTTGGAGGCCTGATCTGATGGTTCAGGTTGAAGGCTTGTTGGTTTTTTGGGCAACAGCTCCTTGGCCTCCTCGGGCGATGTCACGGTTCTCACCAGTCTTTCCAGAACCCACACTGGTTGACGTCCTGGCTCCTGGGGAAAAACACAAACAGAGCCTCTGGCCCAGCTGAGCACTGGGTCAGGGCCTTGCCATTGTCCTGACAGGACATCCTTCCAACGGACTAGACCTCTATGTGGAGGACTCGGAGTGGTGTGTTGAAGGGCAGGTGTCATTCCTTGTGCATTTTCATTCAAAAAATTATACGTAAACAAGGCTATGGACAGTTGAGCCTTTTGGGACAGGCCGTGGCCTATCCCCCCTTTTTGTTTTCTAAGCAAATCTTTGAGTGACCTGTGTGCTCTCTCAATGATCCCTTGCCCCTGAGGGTTATAAGGGATGCCATGCTTTAATTGGACTTCCATATTATCACAAAATTTTTGGAAGGTTCTACTGGTGTAAGCAGGTCCATTATCTGTCTTTAATATTTTTGGCTTACCCCACGCTGCCCAAGCGGCAAGGCAGTGTGCAATGACTTGGTGGACTTTTTCTCCTGTCTCAGCAGAGGCAAATAATATCTGAGAACATGTGTCTACTGACACATGCAGGTATTTAATTTTACCATAGACTCCATGCAATTATTAATGGCTCTTAAATCATGTAACAATCTCCATCTGCCTGATTTTTTCTTTATGACAAAAATAGGGGTGTTCCAAGGTGATGTAGAGGGAATGATGTGGCCCTTTTTTAGCTGATCTGACACTAGAGTGTGTAATGCTGAGAGTTTTTCCTGTGATAAGGGCCACTGAGGCACCCAGACTGGAGTCTTAGTTTTCCACCTTAGTTTTATAGGTGTGGGTGGGAATCTCTCCTCAGTGGCCCCTAGGAAAAACCCAGGCCTCGTCTGTCAGAATTGGAGACAGCTTGTATAGGCCTTGCGCGCCCCTGCAATGAGGCTCCTAAGCCTTTGCCGGGGACATATCCCATTCCTTTTAACAAGCACTTAGAAGTTGGAGAGCAGCCACTGGTCAAGGTAACGTCCATCTGGGTTAGAATGTCTCTTCCCCACAGGGAAACGGGCAGGGCTAATACATAAGGCTGAAAACTACCTTGATGTCCTTCCTCATCTGCCCAGTGGAGGGCAGTGGCACTCAGCATGGGTGCTGAGACCTGGCCTATTCCTCTAATGGTGTCCTCCGCCTTGCACGTCGGCCAGGTGGAGGGCCAGTCTTGTTGTCTTATAATTGATCGATCGGCCCCGGTATCTAGCAGGCCCAAGAAGGATCTGCCTTGTACCTTAATAGTCAACATGGGTCGAGACTCCAGAGACATATGGAGGCCCTCAAAAACTTCTCCAGAAGACCCAAATCCCTTATCTCTTCTCTGTCTGGGTCTACTCGGAAAGAATGTATGTAAGCTGGGTAAGAGCAAGAGCTGTGCCAGCTTATCACCTTTTGCAATGACCAGAGTACCTTGCTGAGATTGTACCATAATTTGGGCGTAACCTGTGAAATCTGAATCTACAACGCCTGGTATGACTGTTAGTCCTTTCAGGGCTGTGGATGCCCTCCCTATTATGAGCCCAACAGTCTTCGTTGGTAAGGGCCCTTTAAAGGAGGTCCCTATCAACTGGACACCCATGGAGGGGGTCAGTACGAGTCTGGAGGTGGCACAGAGGTCCAGTCCTGCTGATCCAGGGGATGCACGAACTTGGACAGGTGCTGCGTTGTCAAATGGTGAGCAAGGGGGCGGGGGCCCACCACGAGGGCGGACCCCCTCTGCCCGTTTTTTGGAGCCTGCTCAGGACGGCCAGAGAGGCGTTCACCCTGCGCACTGAAGGCTGACCTACAGTCTTCTGCGCGATGGGGTCCCTTGTGGCAACGACCGCATAGTCTAATCGCCGCGGGCAGCCTCTCAAATTGTTGAGTGACGGGTGATTGGTCTCTATTGGGGCAGTTTCTCTTGATGTGTCCTGACTGGCCACAGTGAAAACACCCTTTGGGTCTCGTCCCTAAGTCTCTGTGTTTCTTTGTATCTACCTGTAAGGAGCTGGCCAGCATGGCAGCTAGACCTGCATTAGTTAACGGGCTACCAGCATCTCTGCAGAGCCGAACCCATTCCGTCAGGTTTTTTCCTCTGTTTTGTGCTAGGATAACTTTACATTCCTTATTGCACTGCTCAAATATCATTTGTTTAACTACAGTCTCTGCCACTCCTGGATCTGAGAAAATTCTCTCAGCCGCAGTTTGCATTTTGGCTACAAAATCCACGAAGGGTTCTGTGGGGCCCTGATGTATGTTACTGAGTGAGGCTTGAGCCTCTCCCTCACCTGTCAGCTTTTTCCAGGCTCCTACGAAACAACGGAAAATCTGGGCGTAGATTTCTTGAGGTAACCCTGCTTGATTCTGGGAGTGGGCACCTTTCCCCAATAGCATATCTGCATTCCATCCGCCATGTCTCCCCGCTGCGTTTTTCGCAGCTTGCTCCTCCGCTAACTCTTCGAACCATGCTTTCCAATCTATGTATTGACCCTGGGGCAAGCAAGCATGGGCCAGCTGATATATATCTGCGGGCGTATGATTCAGGGTGGAAAGGTTTTCAACCATATTCAAGGTAAAAGGAGCATTGGGGCCATACTGATGGACAGCTTGCCTCAATTCCCTTAAAACTTTGTAATCATATGGCTCATACTGGTTATTACCTTGGGGATTGATAATAACCGGGTACATCTCTGAGACTGGTTCTGGCTTAAGCGGCTGGTAACCACCCATCATACCGAAAGGTCTAAAGGCTGAAAAGGGGTTCCATTTCCAGAAATGTCTCCCTCCATCACTTGGTGACGTAAGGTCTCGAGGGCTCGCGTACGCAGGCGGGGGGTACGGCTGTAACTGCCCTTCCCATGACCAGCCTGTAGGGGGCTCCGGATCTCGCAATGGAGGGCAGACGGAATTACCTGATGCTGCCACTCGAGGGAGCCCTTGCCTACCATCCACCGGAAGGCGCCGCGTCTCTAGGGGCGCAGCGGTAGGCGCGGGCGGGGCAGGAGGCCTCTCCCAATCAATCAGCGGAGGCGCGTCTGCACCCTCGGTGTCATTACTATCTGACTCCGAGTCAGAGTCGTCCGAACTAGCGCCAGACTCTGGCGGCTTGCAAGTTGGCGGCTCACTTTCACAGGAGCCGTCCGCTAAAAGGGTCTTTAAGGGAGCTAACAAAGGTAAACTTCCGGACTGCCCCATGTTTGCAGTCGGCACTGTACTTTAATCACTCGGAGAGCTCTTCCGAGTCCCCGGGGCTACCTGAAAGCCCGCGGGCCTTAACTCTCACGTAATAAGAAGTACTCACCTTCTCGCGGTGATCAGGCACGGGAAATCCGCTGCGAGCTCAGGATGCACGTCCTTCTCAGTTCAAGAAGAGACAGTACGGCTCTCCTTGCAGAAGAGGTGTCGAGAGAGGAGGGTCCCCGTACGGGCCACCACTTGTCCGGCACCGTCTCGCTCAGCTTCTTGTCCCCGGCCGGCAGAGGGAACAGGAGGGAGAGAGAGACAGACGCAGACAAACCGACTCAAGTGACAGACACGGGTTCGAGACACGCTGCAGTTGTGAGCACAGACCTTTACTGGAGCTAAGCTTGCAAGCTCTGTTACAAATTCCGTGCGGGACAGAATACCCCGCGGGGGAACAACCTCTATGCGGCCGTCAGGTACGGCTCCCTATGGGTCGTCTCCCCCCACCCTGTCCGGGTAACCTCTTATATACTGTGCCCAAACCCAATAGGTTAGTGCCGCGTATACAGAGGTGATTGGAAGATAGGGTTGGTGGGCGCGTGCGTCATTTGTGGAAGCAGGATGTGAGCGCCATCTTGGCTCACTCGATGGGCGGGGGGAACTCTAGAGCAGGCTGCAGCGTGTCCACTAGGCCCAACCCGGGAGGCGGCTCTCCACAAGAGGGAGTTTGGATAGAAGTTTGTCTGGTAGAAGGAATGCACTGAGCAAGAGTATAGCCAGGTAATGGTAACCCTGAAATGGGTGTACAAGGAAAAGACACTCTGGCATATCTTTTACACTGTCAGTGATAGCCAGTGGCTAAACCCATTAAGATGGTGAGCAAATGAGCCCATTAAAGCAGACAATGCAGCCTAACCTCCTAGGGCAAAAAGGAGGATGGAAAAGGGTGGGGAATGGATTTGAAGGAGAAAATGGAAGACAAAAATTTCAGAATTTATGTGCCTGTATAAGTTAATATGCAGTTTGTATATATATAGAGGGGGGGGAGGGAGAGAGATACGTTTTATACATAGAGTATATATGTATGATTAGTTTCTAGATATTTAGTTTAAATTCTTCAAATCCAAAACAGAATGAGTGAAAAGAATGACTGAAAGAAATTTGTCTAAACAATCAAAGTCCCCCTATAAAACTTCTATCTATCCTATTTAATAATATCTGATCTTCAACAATATTTTTAATTACCTTAATATTCACCTCTCTCACCTATGAAATCCTGAGGAGCAGAAGAGATCTACAACCATCAAAAGCCTTAGATTTATACAAAAGTTTCTGCCAGTTCATATTTCTTCCAAAATTCACTTTTGATTTTTAATACAATTTAATATTATCTAGAAATGTTTTGTATTTTTTGTTTAGTTGATTATTACGTATGGCTCTCTTTTCCAATGCGTTTTGTAATGTGAAATATGCATACAAAAAAGCAATGCATTCCAAGTACATTTTAACACGTAGTTATAGAACATATTTTAAAGCTTTGCATGGGTTACAGCTACGCAAGTTTTTCAGTTTTTTTCTTCTACCTGTTCCAGGACACTGGAGACCAAAAGGAACATCCAAATAATGATTCAGCAATCATACCTGTTTGTTAAATTCTACCTTCTCTGTTATTTATACTGCTTCTCCTCTTTATTGTTTTGTAAAAAATAACATATATGCAAAAAATATATACTACAAAGTACATTGCAACAATTAGTTGTAGAGCAGATTTCAGAGTTTGGTATGGGATACATTTCCACAATTTTAGGCTTTTTATTGTAGTGACTCTAAGGTACTGGAGATTAAAAGAGATATCAATATAATGATTCAGCAATCATACCCATCTATTAAACCCTATGCTCTCTGTATTGCTCCATCATAAATTTGATCATTCTCCCACTCTTTAGAGGTATTTGAGCTATGGCCATTCTAAATTTTTCACATTAGAAAGGGCTGTTGATAATATGGGATAGGGGAATAGAACTAGTTGATGTTCTGGGAGAGGCTAGCCCCCTTATATTTCAGGACTTATCTGGTTGAAGGACCCATCTGGAATTTGTAGTTTCTGAAAAGTTACCTTAGTGCATGGAAACATTTGTAGAATCTTATATATTGCCCTAGGTGTCCTTTAGGATTGGCTGGAATGGTTTAGGTTCTGATTTGGCAGTTCATGATAGGTAGCAGTGTCTGACTGAAGCTTGTATAAGAGTGACATTCAGAGTATTGTCTCAATTCCATTTGAACTCTCTCAGCTACTGATACCTTAATTGTTAAACTTCTTTTCCCCCTTTTGGTCAGGATGGCATTTCTGATCCCATAGTGCCAGCATCCATCTCATCCTTGGCAGCCATCTACCACACTGCCAGGGAGACCTTGACTTCTGTATGTCATGCCCCACAAAGGGGGGGAGCCAATGATTTCACTTGGAGAGTTGGGCTTAGACAGAAGCTAGATCTGTGTAACAAAAGAGGTTCTCCAGAAATAACTCTTAGGCATACCTAGAGATAAGCTGAGATTCTCTGCTACATGCATAAGCTTTACAAGTGCAAGATTCAAGATCAAGGGCTTGGTCTATTGATTTGAGTGTCCCTATATTTGACACTGTATCAGGGACTTCCCTGGTGGCAAAGTTTAATAGTCCCATGTTTTTTTCTCCCATCCCACAAGAGACTTTGTCAACAATTTTTATTATCTGCTTAATATACTCAAGGATGTATCCAGGTATTACATTAAGATATACAGGATTAAATGCCCTAATTTATATTCTAGCTCTCTGTGTTTGGATTATTTAAATGATCTATCCAGGTCAAGTTAGATCTCATCAAGTGGAGTTAGATTATGTGCTACAGAAAATTTAGGTTCTGGACAAAATAAAACTTTCTTCCTTTGGTCTCAAAGAGTAGATGAGGTCATAAAATATAGATGATGTCTTCCTTACCCCTGTGTTCAGAATTACCTTAATGTAGGAGACTGGATAAGAATAAAGTTGTGTGATGTCTGATGTAGAGTTACACTTCAGACCCCATGAACCCATCAGTGTCTGTTTTTTCCTCTCTTTCTTCTTTTCTTTCTCTCTTTCTTATCATTCCTTAATATCCTTTGAGATCCATTTCAGTAGGAAGCAAAATTTGGTGCCCAACATGGGGCTCAAAGAAGAAGACTCCAAAACAATATTAAGGAACCAAGGAAAAGTCTCATTAGAGACGTGTATCCAGACAATAGAAGAGGACTTGAGTCATATTGGTAAGTAAGCATTTCCCTTGGATCATCAGGGTAATGGGTAATCACAATGGGTGGCTTGAGGAGTCTGTGTGTGTATTAAAAACACTGCGAGAAGCTAATGGGGTGCCTGTTAAAACATCTGAATTAATAAGCTTATTTGATCTCATTCAAAGACATTGTCAATGGTTTCATCCTGAGAGTCATAACATTTTAAATTTAAAAGAATGTCATTTAATTATGAAGGCTCTTTGGAGGGCCTATCAAAAGGGGAGACTGTCCCATAATCAGCGTGTACACTGTGTCATCAAATAGCAGCAGCCTTATATCCCTTACAGTCAGAAATTGAAGATGGGAAAACTGAGAATTTTTCCTGAAAAAGCATGATTGTGACAGCGGATATAGATGAAAAGGGAGTGAAACTTTGAGATAAGAAGGGTGTAAGTACAGATGAGAGAGATGTTAAATCTATGAACTCACAGTGTTCTTAAATTCTAGCCCATACCACCCCTTTTTCAAAGAAGGCAAGCTTCACTTGTCCTCAAGACTTCCCAGACTCTTATCAAACAAAACCTACTTTATATCAGCAAAATTCCATATTCCCTGGACGAATTTGTAATCCACATTCTGCCCCTATTCCCAGTCCACAGCCTCCTCAGGATCAATTTTTTACAGATACTGGTAATTCAGCTAAATATATGAATCGTGAAATAGCACCAAAACCTACACCCAAAACATTCATAATGAAATGTTTACTACAGGGATCTCAGCAAGGGGACTTGGAGGCAGTAAAACTTTTATCAGCTTTCTCTTGACAGTTAACCATTTGCCTCCCAATCAAAATAATCCTCAGGGCACTGTAAAAATTCATAATGATCCCATTTCTTTTAAATTGTTAGAAGAGTTGAAACAAGCTTGTGCCCAGTATGGAGTGAATTCTCCATATATGACAGGTCTAGTCCAGGTCATGGCTCATGTTGATAGATTAATTCTTTGGGATTGGGAGATGTTAGCCAGAACTGTTCTAAGTACAGCTGAATTTTTACAATTTAAAACATGGTGGACTGTTGAAGCTAATCAATTGGCTAGGAGGAATGCTAATGAGCAACCTCCAGTGTTAATAACAGCACAACAAATCATGGGCACTGGCCAATGGGCAGGTATTGAAAGACAGTTGTAATATGATGATAGTGCTATCAACCAAGTCAGAATGGCCTACCTTGCAGCTTGGCAGAGAATTACTACACCAGGACAGCCTGGTTTGACTTTTGCTAAAGTAATTCAAGGACATAATGAGCCATATGTCGAATTTGTGGCACGTCCAACAGACGTGATTCAAAAAACCGTGAGAGCATCTGAAGCCCATGATTTAATTTTAATGACATTAGTCTTTGATAATGCTGACAGTGAGTGTAAAGAGGCTATTCGACCCATTAAAACTACTTGTGGTTTCTTGCAGGACTATATAAGAGCCTGTCAGGAAATTAGGTCTACTTCTCATCAAATGGCAGTTTTGGCAGCTACCATGAAGTCTAACTTGAATCAAAAGAAAGGAAATTGTTTTAAATGTGGAAACTTTGGGCACTTTCAGATAAACTGTAAATCTTTTCATGATAATAATTCCAGCCCAACTAAAAAACCACCATCCAGATTTTGTCGTATTTGCCAGAGGGGCTTTCATTGGACTAATGAACGTCATGCTAGAGACATAAAAATGGTGCTCTATTGAAAACATCAGGAAACTGCCTTGTGGGCTTAGCTCAGGGCCACAGGACAAACAACATGAGCTGAGCTCCACAGGCACAGTATCCTGTCAGCATGAGCAAAAACCATGCATTCCAATCTTTGAGTTAAAAGCTGCAACTTGTGGTAGTGCTCCAATTGATCTATCTGAAGCCGAGGATATTTTACTTCAACCTGAAATGGGTATTCAATTAATTAGCATTGGGGTTTCTGGCCCTCTGCCCAACCATACTGCTGGCTTAATAATTGGAAGAAGTACTTTAACTAAGCAGGGTCTATTAATACAAGTTGGTTTCATTGACAGTGAATATAAAGAGGAATTGAAGGTGTTGGCTCAATCTTTACAGCATTTTCAAATTAAAACTGGGCAATGCATTGATCAATTACTATCCTTACCTTATCATACTCCTCCTTCTTTGCCCTTCAAGCATCAAGGAAGTTTTTGTTCAACTGGAAATGAAACTTATTGGCAAACATTTATTGGGGACAACCACCCAGAAATTACTATTGCTATTAAAGGTAATTTTTTCTGCATTTGATTGATACTGGAGCTGATGTAACTATCATAGCTAAAAGATATTGGCCCCAGAATTGAACATTAAAAAGGGTATCTACTGTTTTTACCAGTATAGGTACCATGACTGATATTTATCAAAGTACTGAAACATTTGAAGTAATTGGCCCAGAAGGACAAAAATCAACACTACAATCTTTCGTGGTAGATGTTGGTTTGAATCTCTGGGTCAGAGACCTACTTTCACAGTGGGGAGCATATTTACATATCCCTCACTTATCAGATAAGGCAGAACAACTATACCTAAACATGCAATTTCAAAACACTAGGCAAACAAGGGATTATCGAGGTTTAGGATATTCTAAGAGGCAAGCAAATTTATAATGGGGGCCATTGAAACAAAAGGCATAATTACCCCATAATATGGCTTATTACAATGCCAATATGGGTGGATCAATGACCCGTTCCTCAAGAAAAATTGAATGGCCCTCATAATCTTATCCAAGAGCAATTGCAATTGCAACATATTGAAACTTCTCAAAGCCCATGGAATTCTCCAGGTTTGTTATTAAAAAGAAATCTTGGAAATGGAGGATGCTGACTGATTTAAGAGCAGTAAATAAAGCCATGAGCCCTATGGTTGTACTTCAACCAGTGGTTCCTCAACCCTCTATAATTCCTCAATCTTGGAAAATGGTTATTATTGATTTAAAAGATTGCTTTTTTAATATCCCTATGCATCCAGTAGATAAAGAAAAGTTTGCATTTTATGTTCTGGCACTGAATAATCAGGCTCTGATGCAAAGATATCAATGGTGTGTCTTACTCCAAGGAATGATGAACAGTCCCACAATATGTCAACTATTTGTGCATCAACCCTTACAGAAAATAAGATATAAATTTCCAGAGGCCCTTGTTATTCACTATATGGATGATATTTTAATTGCATTAGACAATGATGACTCTTTGGAAAAGGTTTTTGGTGCTATTATAAAAATTTTACCTCAATATGGGCTGCAAATAGCTCCAGAAAAGATTCAAAATACTCAGCCTTACCTATGCTTAGGCATGCAAATAGCTGCAAATAAAATAATTCCTCAAAAAATACAATTAAGATGGGATAATTTACAAACTTTAAATGATTTTCAAAAACTGTTTGGAGATATTAGTTGGTTAGACACACTTTAGGGATTCCTAATTAAATGTTACAGATCTTGTTTGACATTTTACAAGGAGATTCTGATTTATTAAGCAAAAGACAGTTAACAGTTGCAGTTGAACAAGAGTTACAATTAAATGAACAACACATTCGAGAAAGACAGCTTGTTCAAATAGATCTAGAAACGCCTGTTGATTTTATTATTTTCTTTACCTTAAAATCTCTTACAGGCCTATTTTGGCAAGATGGTGTTTTAGAGCGGATTTTTTTTTTTTACCAAACAGTAAACAAAAATGCTTACATACATATCTGCAAGCAATAGTTTATTTAATAGCCAAAGGTCATCAAAGATAATATCAATTAAGAGGCCACAATCCTAATCACATAGTGTGTGATCTCACAAAGGAAGAGGTTGAAAGTCTATATAGTTTGAATACTTCTTGGCAAATACCATTAAGTGACTTCAAAGGACAAGCATAATCATTTGCCTATGTCAAAACTTTTGCAGTTTCTAAAAAGAACACGAGGGATCTTGCGTAAAATAGTTTGGGTTTCCCCATTGAAGGGAGCCATTACTGTCTTTACTGATGTTAGTAATAATGGACAGGCTGCATATGTTACCCCAGGGGAAAACAAAAATTGGGAAATGCCTTATACCTCAGCCCAGCATACTGAATTAGCAGCTGTAATTCGAGTTTTGCAAAGTTTTCGACAATCTCTTAACATTGTTTCTGATTCTGAATATATTTGCCAAACAGTTACTCGCATTGAGACAGCTTCTTTGTTTGAAAGAGATGAATTGTCCTGAATGTTTTTACATTTACAAACATTACTCAGAAGTCCAATTAATCCTCTTTTCATCATGCATATAAGAGTTCTTACCAATCTTCAGGGTCCTTTGTCATTACAAAATCAGCAAGCAGACACTCTTGTGGGGGTATTGCAAGATCCCACAAAACTTCACAAATTGGCTCATATCAATAGTAAAGGGCTGCAAAAGAAATTTCCATCTTTATCTAAATAGTAAGCTCAGAACGTTGTTAGGACTTGTCCTACCAGTCGACCTTTAAATGCACTCCCATTTGCATCAGGGGTTAATCCTCAAAATCAAAAAGCAAATGAATTATGGCAAATGGATGTTACTCATATTTCACATTTTGGTGAAATGCAATATGTACATGTTATCGTAGACATTTGTTCTCATTTCATCTGGGCTGCTGCACAATCTGGAGAGCATTTCTGCCATGTTCAATCACGTTTACTTAATGCTTTTGCTCTTATGGGATGCCCTCAATCTATTAACACGGACAATGGCCCTGCTTATACAGGAAAACAATTTCATAAATTTTGCACTACTTTTAATATTACTCAAACCACAGGAATTCCACATAATCTCTCAGGGCAAGGAATTATTGAACGAGCAAGCCAGATGCTAAAGTCTATGCTCTTAAAGCAAAAAGGGGGGGGGGGTAATGATCAGGAAATTGTTATGAAAATAAGTACACCTAAAGATCAGTTAGCAAAGGCATTGTTTACTCTAAATTTTTTAAACATTTATGATAATTCATCACAGACTCTTGCAGAACAACATTTTAGCAATTTGGAAAAGAAAAATGATACATCCCAAACAGAGCTCCAGATGAAACCAATCTATTGGAAAGATGTTATAGGTGATTTATGGAAACCAGGAATGGTAAAGGTGTTGGGTAGGGGATTTGCTCTTATCATTGCAGATGACAGAACCTCAGTTTGGATTCCCTTGAAGAGAATAAACCCAGGCATGTCAACCCAGATGAAAATAGCTAAAAGGGTAATGTATATTATAGGACATACAATTTTGATTGCTGAAGGACAGGGACATATTTATACTTACTGGGTTTATCTGTGAGCCCTAACATGGGCCAATCCAACTTTACCAAAATAATCTGAATACAAGTTTAGGATTCCCAGGTCCAGTAAGAAGAAAACTGATGTCAAATTTAATTCTTCCATTTTTAGAAAGACCTGTATGCATAACTCTATGGAAACAATGGATACTTGCCTGTTAGATGGGAAAGAAAGTTGGAATGGATGGCAGTCATGTCATATGGGTTGAGCAGTTATCATAATTAATAATTCCTATGGAATTGTAAGATTCCCCTGTGGGGTTGAAGATAGCTGAGACTATATGGACAGGCAAGCTAAACCAGAATTATTACATAGAGGATGATTTGTGCCAAAATTTGGAATGATAAATACATTATTCAGAGAAATTTATGGGAAATTTTTATAGGACTTGGACCAGTTTTTGTAGTGAATTCTAGTAACTATAACTTCTCTTTAAATAGAAGCCACAAATGTTATATACATACAGGAAATCAAACTTTTAATTGTGAGAATTATTCTCTATTCACCTGTCTCCAAGCATTTATGTTGCAGAAAAATGAGATGATTGTAGTGGCAAGGAGCAGAAGAGGTATCTGGCTGCTGGTGCAGATGTCAAGATCCTGACAATCCTCTGCAGAAACACAAGTCCTGATCAATTTGGCAAAAGAATATCTGAAAAGGATTAAGACTAATTGGACTCATTATTATAGCTGTCATTGGAATCATTGGAATTATCACAGTGACTGTGGTCACTGGAACTGCATTGTTAAGTTTGGGGCTGTTTATACATTTTCTCTTCCTCCTCAGCTGTGTTTAACAACAGACAACCAAAGTCAGAAAGCCTGACTGGTAGCCAATGATGGGTAAGACCCTTCCTTCAGAGCTTAAGGACAACCTAAGACAGGCACAGACACTAAGCAAAGCCATGTTAACAATGTGATTCTTGCAAAAACTCTTGGCTCCCTCCCGAATCACAGTCAGAGAGCTTGAATGGTAGCCAATGAGGGGTAAGACCCTTCCTTCAGAGCCTAAGGGCAACCTAAGACAGGCAGTCACCTAGCTTATAAAATAAAAAGGGGTAAATTAGGAGCCAAGGGTTAAAACAAGACCTGCAGGTTTTGTTGGGAACAGCTGGCCTCAGGATGGGGGTGGTAAACTGTGGAGATTGTTATGCAGAGCAGTCTGGGAGGAAGAAATTGTTTACCCCAAGTGGTTATGTTAAGTATGAAGGAAGAGAGCACTGAAAAATAAGCTCTCTGTTCTTTCAAGAAATGCATGCATGCCCTTTGTCACAATGCAATATTTAAGCAGGATCTGGATAAGAATAAAGTTGTCTGATGTCTGATGCAGAATTAAGCTTCAGACTCCCTGAACCCCTCAGTGTCTGTCTTTGTTTCTTTCTTTCTTCCTTTCTTTCTCTCTTTATCATCATTCCTTAGTATCCTTCGAGCTCCATTTCAATAGGAAGCAATACCTTAATCCCAATCTGATTGGCTTCATTTGTATCCCTCTCTTTTTGTACTAAAATTCCATGAGATTAAGAGAAAATCACATGATTTTCACTACTGTATCCCTGCACCTATAACAGCATGTAGGTTCAAGAAAAATTGCCTGAAAATTGAATTAACCTCTGCAGCATTATGACATTCCTGGTATTAAAGCATCTTATAAAAAATAACTGAAACTCAGATCTCCCTTCATATGCCCCAATAATGCAGGATATTTTCTCAGACTTCCCCTCCCTCTAATTCTTATTGTCTTGGCCACTCACATGGCCCTGTCCCAGAGAATGCAGTCAATTGGTTATAGGGTGAACAACATATTATTCAGCTCCCTTTGTTGGTGAGGTGTCTTTTAACCATGGAGATCAAAACAATCACTGGGAGACTGACTATGTCCTTGTGAACTTCACCACAAACCTTCTGTGGCAGTTGATTTAATTTGTTGTGTTTCTTGGTTTGATCCCAGGAGCCTATGGAAATGGCTGTCTAATAGTGTGGATGTGCAGTGACTCTAGGGTCCACATGCTTATGCATTTTTCCACTTGAAACCTGACTTCCCTGGATCTCTGGTATTTCCTGTTTATATCCCAAAGATCCTAGTGTCCTGCTTCTCTGAAGACAAGAGCAACTCCTTTGCTGGCTGCACAGCTCAGTTCTTCTCTGCGTGTTAATTGCTGGACACCACAGCTTAGGACAATTATATTGCCATTTCCAACCCAATGTATATGTTAGAGCCATATCAAGGAAATTGTATATCTGTTTAGTTATGTATTCCTACACTGGAATCTTTATCAACTCAATAACAGACCTCTAATACTTTCAAATTAGATTTGTACAGTGCTAATGTAATTGATGACTTTATCTTGATGTTCCACCACTGGTAAAGTTAGCATGTGATGTGAGAGAGAGCTACCAGGCTAGACTGTTCTTGGTCCAATGTCATTACCCCCACGGGGTTCAAACTGGCCTCCAAATTCTTCATCATTGCCTCCAATTGAGGGTCTGCTCCACATAGGGCCATCTCAGAGACTTTTCTACATGCTCCTTTCTCTTGATTTATGTCACCTTTTACTATGGCTCTATTCCCTACATCTCCTCTCACCCAGTTTCAGCTATTTCCTCGAAAGAAGCAAAATAATTTCTACATTTTATACACTGGCCTTCCCCATGATCAACTGTTTAAGAAAAAAGATGTGAATATGCTCTGAATAAGCACTTCACATTAACAAAATTTGAAATCTCAATCGATGTAATTTTTTTCTCAAATCAGTGCTAAGTGATAAGGAACAATAATTTGGGTAAGCATTGGGAAACTGGCATTTTAAAAATATCCTTTTTCTATTAAAAGAAATTCAGTGAAAAAGACGTTTCTCTCTATCTGTTCATTTGTTTTGTTTCAGTAACAAAGATGTAATAAACACTGCATAATATAGGTCTCTGCAATATTGTTATAGCTTTAAAAAAGCACTATTTTGCTTTGATAAAGAAATCAAAGGTTATTTAATATGTCTGAAATCCAAAATAGTTATCATTTGTCCCTTTTTTCTAAGATTGGCCAAATGTTTGCTTTCCACATATGGCATGGGCAGCAAATGATTTGTGAAGAAAATTATAATGGATTATTGAGATTTGGGGAATATACCCCAATACTTCTAGTCATTACTCTCTGTATACAAGAAATCAGGATGTAAGGGATGATTTTGGTCAGTGAATCATTACATAAAATTTCCTTTTTGCTTTCTGGAATGTTGGAATAGACAGGAAAATACCTGAGATCTCTGAATTGTAAAAAGTTCTTGCCCCGTGCCTGTGTGACTATAAGAGCTCGTCATTCTCCTGTAGGGCAAAGGCCCCAATGCAAATGTAGTTGGTCATTAACTACTTGTTCCTTTTAGTTTGCACCTTTAGTACTGAAGTGATAGTTATGCCTCCCCTCCTTTCAATTTATGTTCTCCTACTGAAATGATAATGATAACACTTGTCTCTTTTCTGCTTTGAAATTACTATCTAAAATGACCTCATCTCCCCTTGCCAAAAATCCTTAAAAACCTTAGACCCCCAAAACTTGAGGAGACAAACTTTGGGCCATTAGGCTGTCGATACTCCTACTACATGTGTAGTAATAAAATCTTTCTCTCTTTGAAACCCCAGTGTCTCAGGAATTGGTTATGGGTGCATTGAGCAAAAGGATCCGTTGCCTTTAACTGGTAACAATTTGGTGACCCTCTGGTACCAATGCCTAAATCTCTGGAGCCCCAGAAGAGCAGGTGAGACAGGTAACAGAGCCTTTTGTGGCCGATGGACTGAACTTCATCTAGAAGCTTGCCACTGGACTTTCTCTGTTCTGCTGGCACTTCAGCCATTTTTGGCACCTTAAGAAATCTTCAAAGAGAGAAACGATTTTCAGTTCTGACTGGGTGAGTGGGTCATCAGGGTAAAAGTGGATCAGGAAGTAGATAAGGTGGTTTGAGTCATCTTTGATTTAGGTCTGAGTCATGCTTCCAGAAGAATTCCCTTTGCCCTGATATCTATACCTTGTGATTTTGGGTCTGACTGGGTGAGTGAGCCATCAAAGTAAGAATGGATCAGGAAGTAAATAGGTGGTCTGAGTCCGTTTGACCTAGACCTGGGCCATCCTTCCAGAATGATCCCCTTGGCTCTGACCTCTATACCTTCTGATTTGGGGTACCGTAATGTACAGGATTTGAAGCCCTGACTTAATCCAACAATTAACTGGTCCTTAATGAAGTTAAGTAGGCCTGCATATTACGTAGGTATTGGTCAATTGTTAAATTGGTGTCATAAGTGTTTTATGTCTTTTTAATTGTTAATTGATGTATTCAGTGTGTATTCTGTACACAGCTTGAGGCCCTGGCTTATATTTGTATATTGATTATACTCCTGAAAATGAGTAATCCCATGATTGGTATTTAATGAAGTTAACTAAGCCTGTTTAAATACTAGCCAATGTGCTACCTGGGTAGAGTAAAAGCTGATGTTTGTTTAATTGTTAAACTGGTGCGTTTAGTGTTTGATGCCTGTTTGTTGGCTGGTGTGTTCAGTCTATTTATTGGGTGTTTCTGCCTTTGTGATGGTCAGAACAGTAAAAATTGTATTGATAACCAGTTTGTAAGTGGTTGCTGTTTACAGAAATTTCTTTAAGAAGGGAAGCTTTTGAACTGTATTGAAAATTGAAAAGATTTGGTTATGAGTCTATAAAAAATTTTATATCTGTAACATAATCTGGCCTCGCTATGATTTAAAATGAAAATGCTACCATAATGGTAAAAGTTAAAGATTTTACAGTTAGAATTGTTCTGAAAAAAGGTACAAATGGAATGGTAATATATTTAAACCTTTATTTGTCCATCTCAAAAGGATTTCTGTGTTTTTTTTTTGAGTAACTAATTTTCTAATTGTGTCTGCACACATTTCAACATATATTCTCATATCTATGAATGAGAATATACATTGGTAATAGAAATTAATAAGAAAATTTGTACAGAGCTCTATCTGAACTGCTTAGAATTAATTAGGGGCCTGCTATAAATGGATACTTCTGAAGTAAAAGAGTAAAAATAAAAAATCTCTCTGAATAGCAAGATTCAAGGCCTTAGTTTGTAATTAGTGTAAACAAGCTGGGAAATTAGAAATTGCCCCTGGAATTCCCTTAAGGCAGCACAAAACTGCCAAAGGGCTTCTTCTGGAAAAAGCAAAGACTTTTTCCAATGGCCTTGGTCACAGCTTTTAATAAAATATATCTAATAATTGGAAATAGTTCAAAGAGGAGGATAGGATCTCTCAATCCCATGGCACTCACCTAAAACTTTCTATTCCAATCCCAACAAGCTAGATATCTTCCTGTCTCTGCAACCAGTTCCTGCCTTAAGGCTCAACCACCTAAAGTAGGTATAGATGAGGGCAAGGCAAACAAAGGTATGAGAAGACGTGGTTTGGAATTCTTTTTTTTACTGGGCCTGGAGGTTATAAATGTTAAGCATAGAAATGTTATAATATAGGCTGTGTTTGTTAATATTACCTTTGCAGTGTTAATAATCAAATCATTATTAATACATAAATAATCTTGGGATAGGAATAACTGAACAAAATCTTATTACCAAATTAGAAATTACCAAATTGCTAAAAGCAAAATTAAAGATCTTTGAGAGATAAGGGAAAGTTTTCCTGGATTTAGACTTGGGACAAATCAAAAATTGCTGTGTTATTTTCTAGAACCTGATAGTCAATGTCCTTTTATAATCATTTATATTTTAAGATATTATGAAGACAGATATGTTTTCAACATCTGATAAAGGAATTTTATGATAAATTTTGAATTGAACCAATGCAATTTTATTCTTCTTGGGTGTATTTTTCCTTAATCTATATAAGCTTACTATAAATTAAGCTAGTGTTGTAAATACTCTCTTGAAATTCCTCTTAAAGTTCCTAATTAGATAGGTTAGGTTATGTGAACTGAGCAGTGTACCTGGTAATGATAACACTTATACAAACTATAATAAAATTTAAAATAAGCTAATGCTTCAAGCATTCTATTTAAGAAATCTAAGTTTAGCAAGGAATATAAATGAATTTTTTGTAATTTTGATTACTTGAATTTCAAAGAATCTGGCTTGTAGTTACTTGATGTGTTATTTCAGTATGTAAAAGAAACTGAATTTGCAATGATTTTGTTAATGTCAATCAGAGTATTTGTGTTAGTAAATGCTTTCATAAGTAGGGAAAACCTAATTCTTAGCTTAAAAGAGTTTATATTCTAGTTAGCATATACCTGTATCAGCTCATAGTGTGAAATAATCATATTTAAGGAATAAAAATGCTGAAAGGATTTAAGAACCAGAGAGATAAAGAATGATGTAAGAAGTCTTCATAGATGAAATGACATGATGGGTACGACCTTTAAATAAGAAACTAGCATTCAAATGAATAAAATTATGAACTAGTCTTTAGAAACCATAACAATTTTGTGGAAAACCACACTTCTGGCATTATTTAGCAGTTGGGAATGAATAATATTAAGAAATTTTGGTATTTTTCTGCATATAAATCCCTTAAATAGAAGCAGCTGATTACGTTTCAAACTTGGACTTTTCTGATCTCTGAAACCAGTGCTGAATTTGACCATGAGATTTGGGGTATATTGCAGTGTAACCATTAGTGTGCTCAAGTATGTAGATGCCTAGCTATATTCCAAAACCAAGCATAAATTTCTTCCATTATTTTGTAGTATCCCTGTCTCTTTTTCCCTCCATGAATACTACCACTAGAAGGAAGTAGGCAGGTGTCATATATATTTTTTAAAACAAAGCTTTTGTGTTGAGCTGATTATTAATGCAAAACTAGTTTAGTTTTCTCCCTGTTAAAACAACGTGAACATCAGGATAATATCCTTGTTTATGTTTATGTAGACATTATCCTTTATTTCAGAAAAAAGTCTTCTCACTGTTATGGAAAAAAATGTAACAAATAATTTGTCCTTTCACCCTGTATAAGTAAAGTGCTAAAATAGTTTAAACTATTGCATAGGAGATGTTTGGGAAGTATTAGTGGTCAAAAGGGATTTTATAACCTGTTTCTGGTTAAATTTGTATAGGTAAAATATTATCCATATACAATTATTCATTATAATTTGGTAATGCTCTTACTGGCCACGTTATGCCCTGATACTAATCTATATGGCATTAAGCAATGGTATGGCATTGTAAATCAAGATTTATTGTTATTCTAAAAAGACTGCAAATCAAAGAAAGAGCCAAAATGTCAGTTGCACTACCTTGCTCTAATCCTTACTTAAAAGTATAAGTGCTCAATTTTATTTTTGTAACTAAGGATATTTATTGAAACAATACAAAGATACTACAAGGATGCATTAGATATGGTTCTAAGGAGCCGGGTGTTCATAAGTGCACTGTGTGTGGCTGCTGGGACTCGGAAATTCCTGTGCTCAAGCAACTGCACATATGTCTGCCCTGTCAAGGAACATGTGTTGAGGCTCAGATTGGTTGGATATAGGCTAGGCTGTGCTCAACTTTAAAGGAAAGGTTGAACAAATATATATGCTGTATTTTATCCATTAAATAACATAACTCTGTAAAATGTATAAAAGTGAAAACAGAACAAAATTTCTGCTGTGGTTTCTTAACACAAAATGGCTGTCTAATGTTTTTATATCTGAAAGAACGTTTTAAAATGTTCATAAAGATTAAAGCTCAGGTCACAAGCATTAACCATTATCATTAAGTTCTGAGGTGCTTTACTCTTTGTATAGGCCAGCAGTTCCCTGGAGCTTTAAATATCCGTGACATCTGAAATTCAGATTCGATTCTCCAGCTCTGAAAGTTAATATGGATCCACACAGCAATGGTTAAATGTAAAAAGTTAAATGTAAAAATTAAAGATATGATGATGCGAATTTGGTTAAAACTAAGGTAAATCGATATACAGGGTAAAGAATTATTTTGTCTGTATTTTAAAGCTTTAATCTTTGCATAAGATAAAAGAAAAAAGGTTATTTTGTCCAAAATTTGCAACATCTAATTACATCAGTTTAGTCAGTTAAACAATGTAATTCAGGTTTGTTTATATGGGACCTGGAGTGAAGGGAAAAATCTTAATGTTGTTTAAAAGTTAATGTTATACATTGATGCATTTCAGAGTATTTGGGACAGAAAATAAAGTGTTTGCAAAGTTCCTTGTGGGATTGGGAGAGAATTTTGGTGTGTTGTATTTTAATTTCATTCACCTCAAATTATTTCTTAATTTAGCTCCTCATTTCCTCTTTAACCCACTGGTTGTTTAAGAATATGTTATTTAATTTCCACACATTTGTGAATTTTCCATCTCTCCCTCTGTTATTGATTTCTAGCTTCATTCTGTTGTGGTCAGCCAATATATATTGTATGATTTCAATATTTGGGAATCTATTAAGACTTATTTTGTGATGCAACATATGGTCTATCCTGGAAAATAAACCCTGTGCCTCAAAAACAATGTGTATTTTTTTCATTTGCTGCAGCATGCTATATATATTTGTTAGGTCAAATCGATTTAGTGTTATTTAAGAACGTAAGTCCTGTTACTCTTTATTGATCTTCCAACTAGATGATCTACCCATTGTTGATAGTTGCATGCCAAATTATCCTACTATCATTAATATAGAACCATGAATTTCCCCTTCAAATCTGCATTTGTCTCATGTAACTTGGTTATTTGCAGTTATGTGCTTATATGTTTGTAATTGTTGCCTATTCCTGCTAAATTATCCCCTTTATCTATATATTATGCCATCTTTGTACCTTGTAACTGCTTTTGATTTGAAGTTTATTTTACCTGATATTAATATAGCCATCCCAGGTCTCCTTTGGTTACTACTTGCATGGCATATATACTTTTTCCATTTCAACTTACTTGTATTTTTGAATTTAAGGTCAATCTTTTTCTCACAGCTTATACTTGGGTCATTCTTTTATATCCTTTCTGCCAATCACTGCCATTTGAATGGAGAGTTTAATCCATTTACAATTAAAATCACTATGATAATACAGAACTTTCTTCAGGGGTTTTGCTATTAAACTTTTGTAAGTCATGAATTTTTTTTGTCTCTCCCTTCTGTTAAAGACTACTTTTATAATTATTTGTGTTTTGTATGTGTTATCCCATATTGAATGCCTTCTCATTTCTACCTGGATATAATTTTTATCTTTTTTCCTTATGGTTAACATGGGGTTAAATTTTTTTCCCATGGGCAGGCACCAGGAATTGAACCCGGATCTCCAGCATGGCAGGCAAGAACACTGCCTACTGAACCACCATGGCCTGCCCAAAATTTAACATCCTAAATATACAAAATCACATTTGATGGAATATCAAACTAAGTCCAGTAGCATGCACATTTTCCCATATCCTTCAATCCCCCTACCATTTTGGGGTACATTTTATCACTTAAATCTTTGGACACTATTTGTCCAAAACCCTAGGTTTATCATTACTTTTCATGTATTTCTAATTTAACGTCTTTAGGAAGCCAGAGATGCAATTATATACAATACAATACAATACAATACAATAATACTGGTTTTTTATAATTATCCAAGAATTAATATGTCCTCTTTCTAACTTTATAAAGGAGTCATTAAGAGTCAATAAATATATGAGGATTTCAAGGAGTTTCCAAGTAAGAAGTCACATTTCCTCCCCTTCAATTTATTTCCTGACCTGCAGCCAAAAGGTTTTTAAAATGTGTACTTTTAGTCACGGGACTTCCTTCTTAATGCAAGAGTTTCCATTTGAGTTACTGTAAAAAGTAAGATCCATCACAAGGTTTTCACAATCACACAGTCACACTGTGAAAGCTATATCATTATACAATCATCTTCAAGAAACATGGCTACTGGAACACAGCTCTACATTTTCAGGTACTTCCCTCCAGCTTCTCTGTTATGCCTTAACTAAAAAGGTGATATCTATTTAATGCATAAGAATAACTCCCGGATAACCTCTCAACTCTGTTTGGAAACTCTCAGCCATTGACACTTTATTTTGTCTCTTTCCTCTCTTCCACTTTTTGGTCAAGAAGGCTTTCTCAAACTCTTGGTGCTGAGTCACAGCTCATTCTAGGATTTCTGTCCCACATTTCCAGGAAGGTCCACACCTCTGGGAATCATGTCCCACATATAGAGGGGGAGGGCAGTGAGTTTGCCTGTTGTGTTGGCTGAGAGAGCAAAAAAAGAGGTTCTATTGGGGGTGACTCTTAGGTCTAATTTTAAGTAGGCTTAGTTCTATCCTTTTCAGGGTTAAGTTTCATATGAACAAACTGCAAGATTGGGGACACAGTCTGTTGCTTAGATTGTCCTCACTGCATTTGAGAACATCAAGAATAAATAAATAATAGAGGGAACAAATGTTAAAATAAATTTAGTACATTGAAAAATGCTAGTGATCAATGAAAGGGAAGGGTAAGGGGTATGTATATTTTTTATGTTTTCTTTTTATTTCTTTTTCTGAATTGATGCAAATATTCTAAGATGATTATGATGATGAATATACAATTATGTGATTTAAATTATTGCTCTTTTCTTTCTTTGCTTTGATTATATGTTATATTTTACGATAAAAAAAGTTTAAAATAAAGAGAGAGAAGAGCAGACAGCAGCTGGTCTGCCTTGCAGGAGGATGGTGTTCAAGTCAACAGAGGGAGTGAGCTGTAGTTACAGTGTGATATAGCATAAGAGCTGCACACAAGGATGCTGAAGCCAATCCCCACCTAGGCTCATAACCTAGTTGGACCACTAAACAAATGGTAATTATTTAATCTCCCTGTACTTCATTCATTCATCAGGTTTATATTGAGTAGCTCCTCTGTGCCAGACACTGTACTGAGCGCAGGGGAGGTAACTGCCAACAAAACAGACCAAAATCCCTTCTCTTTTTGGGCATGTTTTGTGGGAGAGGGTGTTTCTGGTTGATGGTAATAGTGTTTCTTTTTGTTGTTGTTTTCTAAGTAAAGTTTCTTCTTGTTCTGATTTACTGCAGAAAATGCAAAAAAAGAAACTGAAAATGAAAATCATCCACAGTTCTATTATCTAGACAAAGCCTTGGGTAATAGTGTTTCTTGATCTGGGTACTGGCAACATGAGTTTTCAGTTTATAAAAACCACTGAACTACACATTTTATGGTATGTCCATTTTTTCTGAATGTGTAACCATATTTCAGTTAAAAATATTTAAATCCCCCCTAAATAATTAACATCTTCCATATGGCATCTAATGAGCTCTATGATTTAAATTAGTGTCCTATCTGGCTCTTCTGTGGGGAATTTGGTTCACCATATCTGTATTTAATCTCTCTTAGTTCCTTGAAATTACCAGGCTATTTCATGTGAAGACTGTGGTGCATACTTTCTTCTCATGAGATTGTTCTTGCCTTTCTCCTCAACTCTACAGTGATTTCCATTTGGATCAAGACTTCTCACACTTCAGATCTCCTCTAATTACCTCTGATTTTGGGAGTTGAGCTATAGAGCACATCATGTATTTTTTTTCCATTGTTATCTTCTTTAGAGATTCTGTACATATATAAGTAGAGAGAGAGAGATGGGCTCTCTCATATGTTTACAATTTTGTTCAAGTAATTGAACTTCAATCAACTTAGTATGTCCCAGATATAACTTTCCCTGCCTAAGTAAGTGATATAGCACCAATATATAGCTTCAAACTTAATATAGTCACTAATATGTAATTGTTAGAAAAGTTCAGGCTTACCATTGATGTGGTGAGTTTAAAACCCCAAATTTTGGATGTCATACATAGAATGATCATAATTCCTCCCTTGTAACAAGATTTAAAGCTGGATACTTCAGAAAAAGATTTTAGCATACAAATGAGTGATAGCAGTGCTACCCTCTAACTTTGTATCTCCATGCTTATGTATGATTTATATGGGGAAACTGATCATGTGAGTAATGTAGTTAGGTTGCAGTCCTGAGTGAGTGAATACAAGTAGTGAGACAAAAGCTTGTAAAGGTAAGTTGAAGCCAGTTTTTAAAGAACCTTTAGTGTCTGGGTAAAGAATCTATACTTTGTATTTTGAGGAGTATAAAGATCCTCTATAGGAACAGATAAATAACAAGACTTGCCTTCTATTCTAATTTTTTAGCTGCCAGAATTCAACACACCAGAGACAGATTGGCTTTTAATAAAAGGGGATTTATTTTGTTAGTTCTTCAGAGGAAAGGCAGCTAACATTCCACTGAGGTTCTTTCTTATGTGGGAAGGCACAGAATGGTCTCTGCTGGCCTTCTCTCCAGGCCTCTGGGTTCCAACAACTTTCCCTGGGGTGATTTCTTTTTGTACCTCCAAAGGCCTGGGCTGAGCTGTGGGTGCTGGGATGAGGTATGCTGAGCTGCTTGGGCTGTGATAGGTTGAGTCTCTCATTTAAGCACCAGCCAATTAACTCAAACATTCAATGCAGCAGGCATGCCTCCTAGCTGACTGCAGATGTAATCAGTTGCAGACGAGGTTCACATGTCATTGTCTTATGTCCACAGCAACAGAACTAGGTGCCTTCACCTGGCCAAGTTGACAACTGAATCTAACTACCACACCTTCAGACTCCAAACTGCTCTTATCCTTTGTCATTAGTCATGTTGCATCTCACTGAACATTGCCAGGTGTTCTCAAAACATTAAGAAAAACATTGTCTTCCTGACAAGGTAAAAGACTTGACCTCAAGTTAGATTTAGATTTGCATTCTAGTTACAACATTTACTCTTTCTAAGCTCAAAGGGAAGCATTTTGAACATAAATAACTCATAAATTTTTCTTGGTGTTAGCCTTCTCCTACTGTCATTATGACCAGGTGGGTTGTCAACTAGCTACTGAGAACATTGGCTGTTATACAGTAATGATAATGATTTTACATGGATGCCTTACCATTTGCTTCTCTGGAGAGCCTTAGCATCAAGCCTTGGACTTGAAAGATTCATTGTTTCTCAATGCCTTGATAACAAAATGTGGGTTCTTCCTAATGTTCAACATACACAGTATCAAGAAATGTCTCAATCATGCACATAAATTTCAGACCGTTAAAGGATACAGGAAAACAAAGCTCTTAAGATAACTATAATAAAGTTGTTTTAAATGGTGCAGAAATTCAGGTGGCCAGAAAGTTGCAATATTGTCTTTGTCATTAAAACAAGAGAGAAAAATATTCAATATAAGAGAGAAAATGGTCTACCCAATGACAGCATGGGCTCTTTTAAAAAAAGAAAGCAATTTTACTGAGATATTCTTACACACCATATAATCCATCCAAAGTATACAATCAATGGCTCACAGTATCATCATACAGTTGTCTGTTGTGTGTTCATCACCACAATCAATTTTAGAATATTTTCACTATTCATATTTCCTTCATTATTATTTTTAACAATTTTATTCACACACCATACTATCCATCATAAGTGCACAATCAGTGCCTCTTGATATGACCACATAGATATGTATTCACCACTACAGTTAATATGAGAACATTCTCATTTCCTCTGAAGAAAAAATACCATAACCCTTATATCCCTTATTATTGACATTTGGTCTTTGGTATAGTGACTTTGCTACAATTAATGCAAGAATATTACAATGTTACTGTTATCTGCAGATTTATGTTATATTAATATTTTCCTATATACCACCATACTAACATCTTGCAACAGTGGCAGACATTTATTCAGTTCCTGTGAGAACTTTATTATATTTATACAATTAATCATCATCATTGTCCTCTCTAAATTTTGCTCTTATACATTCCCAGATTTACCATCTAGTTTTACTTCTGGTGACATACATGATTCTAGTCTTCCTTTTTCATTCATACTCATACTCAGCTTTGTTAATTACACTTACAGCATTGTGCATCCCTCACACTATTGTATTATCCATGTACAAACCTTTGCATTCAGCTTTACTGAGTTTTCTTTACTCCTTAAACATTGATTGTCCAATCTCTGCCCTCTTTCTATCTCCTGATAACTTGTGATTTCCACTTTAACTGTCAAAGTTTTCTCATTATAGTAGTTCTTATTAGTTAAACCATGCAACATTGGTGTTTTGGATTCATATTATTTCACTCAATGTAATGTATTCATGGTTTTTTCACATCTTTGTCATGCCTCATGACCTCATTCCTTTCTGCAGCTGCAAAATATTTTTTTGCATTCGTGTGCAATTGTCTGTTCATGTTCCTGCTTTCAGTTCTTCTAACTATATGCTCAGTAATAGAATTGCTGGATGATATGGCAATTTTATAATTAGCTACCCAAAGAACTACCAAAGTCCCTCCCAAAGTGGGTGCACTGTTCTACATTCCCACAGTGAATAAGTGTACCTATTTCTCCACATCATCTTTAGCACTTGCAGCTTTTTTATGTTTTTTGCTTGTTGTTTTATTTTATAATGGCCATCCTAGTGGGTATAGAATGATATATGACTGGTTTTGGTTTGCATTTCCCTAATAGCTAGCAAGCTTGATCATCTTTTGATGATATGAAAAATATCTTTTTCATATATAAAAATGCATTTTCATATATGCTTGAGCCATTTGTATTTCCTCTTTGGAAAAGTTTCTATGCATATCTCTTTCCTATTTTTCAATTGGGTTGAGGGCGTTTTTGTCCCTGAGTTGTAAGATCACTTTATATATTCTGGATAATAAACTCTTATCAGATATGTGGTTCCTTAATATTGTCTCCCACTGGCTAAGATGCCATTTTACTTTCATGTAAAAGTCTTTTGAGATTCCAAATTATTTAAATTTGAGGATATCCCATTTATCTGTTTCTTTTTTTTTCACTTTTTTTTTATTAATTAAAAAAAGAATTAACAAAACAATTAGAAATCATTCCAATCTACATGTACAATCAGTAATTCTTAATAACATCACATAGTTGCATATTCATCATTTCTTAGTACATTTGCATCGATTTAGAAAAAGAAATAAAAAGACAACAGAATAAGAATTAAAACAATAATAGAAAGAAAAAAAAACAAAAACAAAAAGCCTATACCTCACATGCAGCTTCATTCAGTGTTTTAACATAATTGCATTACAATTGGGTAGTATTGTGCTGTCCATTTCTGAGTTTTTATATCCAGTCCCGTTGTACAGTCTGTATCCCTTCATCTCCAATTATCCCTTCTCTTTTTTTTTTTAATTAACGGAAAAAAAGAAATTAACCCAACATTTAGAGATCATACCATTCTACACATGCAATCATTAATTCTTAACATCATCACATAGATGCATGATCATCATTTCTTAGTACATTTGCATTGGTTTAGAAGAACTAGCAACATAACCGAAAAAGATATAGAATGTTAATATAGAGAAAAAAATAAAAGTAATAATAGTAAAATCAAAACAAAACAAAACAAAACAAAACAAAAACCTATAGCTCAGATGCAGCTTCATTCAGTGTTTTAACATGATTACTTTACAAATACTGTATGGTCCCACTGATGTGAACGGACATTCGAGAATAAACTTGAAATATGTCATTGGTAACAGAGTCCAGCAGGAGTTAGAAACAGGGTAAGCCATTTATCTGTTTCTTCTTTCATTGCTTGTACTTTCAGTGAAAGGTCAGGAGACCATCTCCTTTCACAAGATATTTAAGATAATTCCCTATATTTTCTTCTAAAGGTTTTATGGTTTTAGCTCTAATGTTTAGGTCTTTGACCCATTTTGAGTTAATTTTTATATGAAATGTAAGATAGGGGTCCTCTTTCATTCTTTTGTATATGGATATCCAGTTTTCCCCAGCACCATTCATTTAACAGGCAGTTCTGTCCCAGTTTAGTGACCTAACCACCTTGTCAAAAACCAATTGTCCATAGATGTTAAGGTCTATTTCTGACCTCTTGATTCAATTCCATTGGCTGGCACACTTATCTTTATGTGCTGGTAACATGCTATTTTGACCAACATAACTTTGTGATACGTTTCAAAGGCAGATAGCATTATACCACCATCTTCACTTTTCCTTTTCAATTTATTTTTAGCTATTCACAATACCCTGCCCTTCCAAACAAATTTGATTATTGATTTTTCTATTTCTGCAAGTAAGTTGTTGGAATGTTGATAGGTATTACATGCAAACTATAAATATTTGAGATATAATTGACATCTTAACTATATTTTTTCTTCCAATCCATAAACATGGTCCATTTATTTAGGTCTTCCTTGATTTCTTTTAGTAGTATTTTGTAGTTTTCCGTGTATAGATCTTTATGTCCTTGGTTAAATTTATTGCTATGTATTCCTTTCTTTTGGTTACCATTGTAAACGAATTTTTCTCTTTGATTTCCTCCTCAGATTTCTATTTACTAGTGTATATAAACACTACTGATTTGGGCATATTGATCTCCTTTCTAACTACTTTGTTGAGTACATTTATTAACTATAGTAACTTTGCCGTAGATTTTTTCAAGATTTTCCACAGATAGGATTATGTCACCTGCAAACAATGGAAGTTTTATTTCTTCCTTTACAATTTGGATTCCTTTGGTTTCTTTTTCTTGCTTAATTACTCTAGCTAAAACTTCCAGCACAATGTTGGATAGCAATGGTGACAGGAGGAAAGAAATAAAAAAAGATTAGAGTGGAAAAAACATGAAATCAAGGACATAAAAACAAACTGATTGCCCCTCAGCCAGATTTACATGATGCAAATAAATAAAATCCAAAATGGGAGGGGACTCATTACTACTGACCTCACAGTTATAAAAGAGATAATGAGAGGAAACAACTGTATGCCAACCAACTGGACAAGTTAGGCAAATTGGAAGAAATATATTATCAACCTACACTGACTCAAGAAAACCAAAGGACCTCAATAAAACAAGCACAAATAAAGAGATTGAATCAGTCATTAAAACCTACCCAAGAAAGAAAAGTCCAAGACCAGATGGCTTCATATGTGAATTCTACCAAGCATTCCAGGAAGAATTAGGAACATTCCTGTTCAAACTCTTCAAAATAATGGAAGAAGAGGGAAAGCTATCTGACTCATTCTGTCAAGCCAACATCACCCTAGCCCAAAGTCAACAAAGATACTACAAGAAAATAAAATTACAAACCAGTTTCTCTAATGAAATGTAGATGCAAAACTCCTCAACAAATAGTTGAAGATGAAATCCAACAGCACATTAAAATAATAGTACACCATGACCAAGTGGATTTTATTCCAGCTATGTGAGGGTGGCTTACTACAAGAAAATTGATATAATACCCTGGGTTAGTTTGTTAAGCTACTGGAATGCAAGATACCAGAAATGGAATGGATTTTTAAAATGGGAAATTAATAAGTTGCAAGTTTAAAGGTCTAAGCCTATAAAAATGCCCAAACTAAGACATCCAAGGAAAGGTACCTTAATTCAAACAGGTCAATGGGTCCAGAACACCTCAGCCAGCTGGGAAGTTACATGGCTCATATCTGTTAAGCCCTTGCTACTTGGCTTCACTCCTTTCAGCCTCTGATACTGTGGTGGTTCCTCACTTTTCTTCTCTGGAGCTGGCTTTCTTCTCTTGGCTTCCCTTGGATCTCTCCACATCTGGCTTGCTTAATATCTCATAGTGATATCTGCTGAGCACCAAACATTTCCAATCATCAGTGTCTCTGTTCTCTGAAACACCTGTTCTCCAACCATCTCTATTGGTTTTATCATTTATGCTCTGAGGTTTCTTCACAATGTTTTCTGCTTTCAAAGGACTCCAGTAAACTACTCAAGACCCACTTGAATGACTGGAATTACATGTCCATCTAGTCAAAAATTTGCATCCTCAATTGAGCATGTAACATCTCCATGAAAATAGTCAAATCAAAGTTTCTACCATATAATATTGAGTTAGGATTTTTAAAAAAAAAATGACTTGTCTTACAAGACAAGATTACAATTAGAACATAGCTTTTATATGGCACAGAGTATATTCAAACTGGCATATACACCATATTAACAAGTCAAAGAGGGAAAAATGATCATTGAAACTAATACAGGAGAGGCATCTGATAAAAGTAAATATCCTTACTCAACAAAGACACATTGAAAGATAGTAATAGAAGGAAACTTCCTGAAGATGATAAAGATGATATGTGAAAAATGTAAATGTACAGATACACATTGCAGATCCTTAAGAATTACTTGCAGTTCAAAGTAATAATGATAAAAAGTAATCAGGGGAAAACATGGAAATTTAATTCTTTAACATATTACTGTCACTTAATGAAATTTTGTCTTATTTTAAAAACCATTAGATTTGAGAAACAGTGAACTTATTGATTATCCCAAACCATATGGCTAGTGTACATTTTATATGTCAGACTATAAGTATATTTATTCACTCATATGATACAGTACTTCTCAAGCAATTCCTATATGTCCCTTGCTGCATAAGATAAAATAGGAAATGCATCAGTAAGGCAATATAAGAACTTAGGGAAGCTTCATAATGGCAAAGAATCAAGGTCAGGACAGAGGTTTCCTGGGTTTGTACCCAAAAGCTATAACACACAAGCTGTGTTAAGAAAAGCAATGTGCCTTCACCTTGTGTGCACCACTGGTGCCAGCTCTTCTGTTTGTGGGTCTGGGAAGCCCCTCTTAGTCCGTTTGAGGCTCTGGGAAGTCACTCTTAGGGAAATGAGGCACTGCCTCTGTGGAGCTGAGTCTGAGGCCTGGGTGTCTTCCCCATGCCAGATGCAGAGGTCATAGCCCAGCAATGTCCTAGGGGTTTCTATGACCATGAGATTTGGTATTTAAGAACTTGGAAGACAGTACCCACATCCTCAATGTGGATTCCTGGTGCCAGAAGGAGCAGAGAAGACTTTCTTTTCAATGAATTTTGATTGTTTATTTTGAACAGTGTCATGGCACCTCGTAGGAATCATACAAAGATCTTGCCTTTTTTGCACCTGACTTGGCAATCTCCCAGGATAGAGTTGACTACCTGAGAGGTATTATTCAAAAGTATTTAAAAGCAAGTATGATAGGCACTACTACATAGGGCAAGGAATAAAATTTGAGGCAAACAGTAGGCAGCAAAAAAATGAGAAGAAAGGTTAAAGATTTAAAATCTTTGAAGGTAAAGGGCTCGTCAAAGACCCCACTTTACTGTGAATTTAAATGCCCAGAGTGAAGCACATTGCTAAGAAAAGACCTGGGAAGACCCCAAGTTTTCACCTTTGATTGAACTTCTGGCACTGTGCAAGCAGCAAGTGAAGGTGAAGGCAGGGTCATAAACTGCCCGACTGAGTATTGACAGAGTACCCAGGTACACACAGAGCCTACTGGCAAAGACTGGGAAGTCTTATTGTTGTCCCTGATGTTTTCTTTTAGTTTTAGGTGTTTTAAGAAAATTATCAAATCACTAGAGCCAGCCAAAGAGAGACTTCAGGGACCGCACAAAGCAAAAAATACAGACTTTGTAAATTTACCTCATAAAAGTCACCAAAAAAAAAAAAACACTAAACCAAAACAAGCAGCAATAGCAAACTGAATTGTTGGAAGAGTGTGATTACAGTGTTTAAACATTTGTAATATTCAGAAGGTCCAATTTTCATCAAAAAATTACAAGGCAGGCAAACAGTCAAGTATGACTATATATGGAAAAAAAGAAAATAGAAACTCACCCTGAAAATCCCCAGACATCAGAACATGGTGTCTCTGGCACTGAATACTCAAACATTGAATACGTTCAATGAGCTGCAGAAAACAGTGGGAAATAAAGGAAATGCTAACAATCCCAAGGATTTGAAATCACACACAGTAGAACTGGTGAAGGAAAATAAACCAAGAGAAATAATTTATTCATCAAAGAAGATGAACAAATTTAAGCCAACATAAAAACAAATGAACAAACGTGATTTTAGAACCATTGAGATTACCCAATATAAGAATGAAATAGAATGAAAAAAGGTGAAAAGAACCTAAGATACCTGAGAGACATTGTATTAGTTAGGGTTCTCTCGAGAAACAGAATCAACAGGAACTATTCATAAATATAAAATTTGTAAAATTGCTTGACATAACCATGGAAACATAGAGTCCCAAATCTTTAGGGCAGGCTATGAAGCTGACAATTTTGAGAAGGGTCTGGATGAACTCCACAGGAAAGGTTCACTGGCCAAAGCAGGAAGAGAGCCTGTCTCTTCTGAATCCTCTTTAAAAGGCTTCCAGGGATTAGATTACGCATCACTCATTAAAGGAGACATTCCTCTTGGCTGATTACAAATGGAATCAGCTGTGGATGTAGCCAAAATAATCATGATTTTATTCTATGAAATGTCTTCATGGCAACAGACAGACCAGCATTTGTCCAACCAGACAAACAGGTACCACCACTTGGCCAAGTTGACACATGAACTTAACCATGACAGATGCTATCAAGCATATTAATGGGTATAACAGAGTCCTAGAAGGAGACTATACGGGAAGTGGTTCCAAAGGAATATCTGAAGACATAATGGTTGAAAACTTCCCAAATTTAATGAAGGACATGAATCCACACATTCAAGGTCAATGACCCCAAATAGGATAAATTCAAAGACATACACACCAAGACATTATAATCACACTGTCAAAAGTAAAAAATAGAGACTTCTGAAAGCAGCAAGGGACAAATGTCTTGTCATATCAAAGAATCCTCAGTGAGATAAATAGCTGATTTCACATCAAAACTATGGAGACCAGAAGGCAGTGGAGTGCTATATTCAAAATTTTAAAAGAAAACAGCTCTCAACGAATAACACTATATCCAGTAAGACTATCTTTCAAACTAAAGGAGAATTTAACACATTTCCAGATCAACAAAAGTTGATAGAATTTTTTGCTAGTTAATCCTGACTTCTAAAAACTGCTGAAAGGACTTCTTGCACCTGAAGTGAAAGGACACTAGAGGGTAACTTTAGTCCAAAGGATAAAATGCATAGGGAAAGTTAGCTAAATTAATGTATTTTTGTGTAGTACTTATTTTTTCCTGTTATTTAAGGATAGCTACATAAAATAATAAATTATTAGCTGTGGACATATAACATATAATGATATAATTTGTAACAGCAGGAAGGGTGGGAAACAGGTACAGGTAAGGGCAGTTTTTGTATAATGGGAAGGCAGCAATAGAAGAATTGAGCCACAAAATTATGACTGAGGAAACAAATAAAAAATGGCAACCTAATCCCTTCCTTATCAGTAAATACAACAGAGGTGTGAATAGGTTAAATTCTAATTCATAGTCAGAGAGTGGCAAAACAGATTAAGGAAACCATGAGTCAACTATTGCTGTGTACAAGAGACACACTTTACATCCAAAGACACAAGTACAATGAGAGTGAAAGAACAAAAAATTCAATGCAAACACTAACCAAAAGAAAATTAGAGTGGTCACGCTAACATAAGACAAGATAGACCTTAAGGCAAAAATTGGTATAAAAGGTAAAAAAGGACAGTATATATTGATTTTAAAAGTCAGTCCATTTAAAAGACATAACAATTATAAATGGTTTCGGCAGCAGACTCCCAACATATAGGAAGCAAAACTGATAGCCAAAGGGGTAAATAACAGTTGTAGTTGGAGACTTCAACACCCCAACTTCCTGTTAGATAGAACTGGACAAAAGATAAACTAAGAAGGAGAAGATTTGAATAACATATAAAGCATCTAGATCAAACATAGACTGCTCCATCCAACTGCAGCAGAATAACATTCTTAAATGCACAGGGAACATTTTAGACAGGCCATGGTAGACCACAGAATTTGTCCATAAATTTAAGAGATTTAAATCATACAAAGATTATGTCTGATCACAATGGAATAAAATTAGAAACAAATAGAAGGAAAATTGACAAATACACTAAGTTAAAAAAAAAGTACCCCTAAACAGTGCCTGAAAGAAGTTAGTAAATGCTTGCAGGTTAATGGGATGAAAACAAACAATACCAAAAACTAATAGAATGAAGCAAAAGCAATGCTCAGGGAAATGTGTAGCTATGCATACATGAAGAACAGTCTCAACTCAAAAACGTGACATTCCACCTTGATCAACTGGAAAAAGTAGAGCAATCCCAAAGCCAGCAAAAGGAAGGAAGCAAAGTTTAGGGTAAAGCTAAGTAAAAGAGGAAAACAGTAGCATCAATGAAACCAAAAATTGGTTCTTTGAAAAGATCAACAAAATTGACAAACTTTTAGCTAGACTGACCAAGAACAAAAGAATGTGCAAATTATAAAATCAGTAATAAGGTGGGAACATTACGAGGGATAGTTGCAATTTAAGAGAATACTATTAACAATTTATTCCATCACATTAGATAACCTACTGGAAATGGGATAAAGTCATAGAAGCAAACTGCCAAAACTAACTCAAGAAGAATTAGAAAATCTGAATATACCTTTAAAATCTTCCAACAGGACTTCCTGGAAGATGGCGGCTTAGTGAGACGCGCGGATCTTAGTTTCTTCTCCAGGACAGCTACTAGGGGAGTAGAAACGATACAGAAAGTGCCCAAAGCCACAACAGAGATAAAAAAGACAGCATACCCCATCCTGGAACGGCTGGCTGGCTGAGAGAAGCAGCTCGGGTGAGATCGCCAAGGTGCGAGGGCCTCACTGGGTGGGGCGGGAAGCGGCCGGAGTTACTCCCTTCCCCCTTCCTGAGCCAGCTGGGAGAATTGGAGAGGCGGTCCCCTGAAACCAAGGCGGCTGGCGCCCACACCACGCGCAGCCCCCCAGACCAACTGAGAGATTGGATCGGAAATCCCCAGGCTGCGGAGAACGGTGACGGGTGGGGGAGGCCCCTTCCAAACCCGTGACTCCCGGGGAATGTGCACTCTCTCAGGTGGGCCACTGCCGCTGGCACCCTCCCGCCACGCTTGTCGCCCAGGGCCGACTAGGAGATTCAGATGGGCTCTTTCCCGGGCTGCGGCGACCAGCAACCCTCCCTGCGTTAAGACGCTGGGCCGGCTCAAGCCGCTTCGGCTAGCGAACCCCCCGGAGAGCGAGAGTTTTCCAAAGTTTAAGGTCCCACAGCACCTTTTACTGGTGGGACCTGCAGACAAACGTGTGCCATGAGCGCCACCTACTGGGCAGGATAAGAAAAACAGAACCCAGAGATTTCACAGGAATATCTTCCAAACTTTTGGATCCAATACCCAGGGAAATCTGTCTAAATGCACAGAAGATAACGGATCACGCTCAAATAATTGAAAATATGGCCCAGTCAAAGGAACAAACCAATAGTTCAAATGAGATACAGGAGCTGAGAAAACTAATGCTAAATATACGAACAGAAATGGAAAACCTCTTCAAAAATGAAATTGATAAATTGAGGGAGGACATGAAGAAGACATGGGCTGAACATAAAGAAGAAATAGAAAAACTGAAAAAACAAATCACAGAACTTATGGAAGTGAAGGACAAAGTAGAAAAGATAGAAAAAACAGTGGATACCTACAATGATAGATTCAAAGAGACAGAAGATAGAATTAGTGATTTGGAGGATGGAACATCTGAATTCCAAAAACAAACAGAAACTATCGGGAAAAGAATGGAAAAATTTGAACAGGTATCAGGGAACTCAAGGACAATATGAACTGCACAAATATACGTGTTGTGGGTGTCCCAGAAGGAGAAGAGAAGGGAAAAGGAGGAGAAAAACTAATGGAAGAAATTTTCACTGAAAATTTCCCAACTCTTATGAAAGACCTAAAATTACAGATCCAAGAAGTGCAGCGCACCCCAAAGAGATTAGACCCAAATAGGCGTTCTCCAAGACACTTACTAGTTAGAATGTCAGAAGTCAAACAGAAAGAGAGGATCTTGGAAGCAGCAAGAGAAAAACAATCCATCACATACAAGGGAAACCCAATAAGACTATGTGTAGATTTCTCAGCAGAAACCATGGAGGCTAGAAAACAGTGGGATGATATATTTAAATTACTAAAAGAGAAAAACTGCCAACCAAGACTCCTATATCCAGCAAAATTGTCCTTCAAAAATGAGGGAGAAATTAAAACACTCAGACAAAAATTCACTGAGAGAATTTGTGACCAAGAGACCAGCTCTGCAAAAAATACTAAAGTGAGCACTAGAGTCAGAAACGAAAAGACAGAAGAGAGAGGTATGGAGAAGAGTGTAGAAAGAAGGAAAGTCAGATATGATATATATAATACAAAAGGCAAAATGGCAGAGGAAAATATTATCCAAACAGTAATAACACTAAATGTTAATGGACTGAATTCCGCAATCAAAAGACATAGATTGGCAGAATGGATTAAAAAATAGGATCCTTCTATATTCTGTCTACAGGAAACACATCTTAGACCCAAAGATAAACATAGGTTGAAAGTGAAAGGTTGGGAAAAGATATTTCATGCAAATAACAACCAGAAAATAGCAGGAGTGGCTATACTAATATCCAACAAGTTAGACTTCAAATGTAAAACAGTTAAAAGAGACAAAGAAGGACACTATATACTAATAAAAGGAACAATTAAACAAGAAGACATAACAATCATAAATATTTATACACTGAACCAGAATGCCCCAAAATACGTGAGGAATACACTGCAAACACTGAAAAGGGAAATAGACACAAATACCATAATAGTTGGAGACTTCAATTCCCCACTCTCATCAATGGACAGAACATCTAGACAGAGGATCAATAAAGAAATAGAGAATCTGAATATTACTATAAAGGAGCTAGACTTAACAGACATTTATAGGACATTACATCCCACAAAAGCAGGACACACCGTTTTCTCAAGTGCTCATGGATCATTCTCAAAGATAGACCATATGCTGGGTCACAAAGCAAGTCTTAACAAATTTAAAAAGATTGAAATCATACACAACACTTTCTCGGATCATAAAGGAATGAAGTTGGAAATCAATAATAGGCGGAATGCCAGAAAATTCACAAATACGTGGAGGCTCAACAACACACTCTTAAACAACAAGTGGGTCAAAGAAGAAATTGCAAGAGAAATTAGTAAATACCTAGAGGCAAATGAAAATGAAAACACAACATATCAAGACTTATGGGATGCAGCAAAGGCAGTGCTAAGAGGGAAATTTATTGCCCTACATGCCTATATCAGAAAAGAAGAAAAGGCAAAAATGCAGGAATTAACTGTTCAATTGGAAGAACAGGAGAAAGAACAGCAAGCTAACCCCAAAGCAAGCAAAAGGAAAGAAATAACAAAGATCAGAGCAGAAATAAATGAAATTGAAAATATGAAAACAGTAGAGAAAATCAATAAGACCAGAAGTTGGTTCTATGAGAAAATCAATAAGATTGATGGGCCCCTATCAAGATTGACAAAAAGAAGAAGAGAGAGGATGCAAATAAATAAGATCAGAAATGGAAGAGGAGACATAACTACTGACCTCACAGAAATAAAGGAGGTAATAACAGGATACTATGAACAACATTACACTAATAAATACAACAATTTAGATGAAATGGACGGGTTCCTGGAAAGACATGAACAACCAACTTTGACTCAAGAAGACATAGATGACCTCAACAAACAAAACACAAGTAAAGAGATTGAATTAGTCATTCAAAAGCTCCCTAAAAAGAAAAGTCCAGGACCAGATGGCTTCACATGTGAATTCTACCAAACGTTCCAGAAAGAATTAGTACCAATTCTTCTCAAACTCTTCAAAAAAATCGAAGTGGAGGGAAAACTGCCTAATTCATTCTATGAAGCCAACATCACCCTCTTACCAAAACCAGGCAAAGATATTACAAAAAAAAGAAAACTACAGACCAATCTCTCTAATGAATACAGATGCAAAAATCCTCAATAAAATTCTAGCAAATCGTATCCAACAACACATTAAAAGAATTATACATCATGACCAAGTAGGATTCATCCCAGGTATGCAAGGATGGTTCAACATAAGAAAATCAATTAATGTAATACACCATATCAACAAATCAAAGCAGAAAAATCACATGATCATCTCAATTGATGCAGAGAAGGCATTCGACAAGATTCAACATCCTTTCCTGTTGAAAACACTTCAAAAGATAGGAATACAAGGGAACTTCCTTAAAATGATAGAGGGAATATATGAAAAACCCACAGCTAATATCATCCTCAATGGGGAAAAATTGAAAACTTTCCCCCTAAGATCAGGAACAAGACAAGGATGTCCACTATCACCACTATTATTCAACATTGTGTTGGAGGTTCTAGCCAGAGCAATTAGACAAGAAAAAGAAATACAAGGCATCAAAATTGGAAAGGAAGAAGTAAAACAATCACTGTTTGCAGACGATATGATACTATATGTTGAAAACCTGGAAAAATCCACAACAAAACTACCAGAGCTAATAAATGAGTACAGCAAAGTAGCAGGTTACAAGATCAACATTCAAAAATCTGTAGCATTTCTATACACTAGTAATGAACAAGCTGAGGGGGAAATCAAGAAACGAATCCCATTTACAATTGCAACTAAAAGAATAAAATACCTAGGAATAAATTTAACTAAAGAGACAAAAAACCTATGTAAAGAAAACTACAAAAAACTGCTAAAAGAAATCACAGAAGACCTAAATAGATGGAAGGGCATACCGTGTTCATGGATTGGAAGACTAAATATAGTTAAGATGTCAATCCTACCTAAATTGATTTACAGATTCAATGCAATACCAATCAAAATCCCAACAACTTATTTTTCAGAAATAGAAAAACCAATAAGCAAATTTATCTGGAAGGGCAGGGTGCCCCGAATTGCTAAAAACATCTTGAGGAAAAAAAACGAAGCTGGAGGTCTCGCGCTGCCTGACTTTAAGGCATATTATGAAGCCACAGTGGTCAAAACAGAATGGTATTGGCATAAAGATATATATATATCGACCAATGGAATCGAATAGAGTGCTCAGATATAGACCCTCTCATCTATGGACATTTGATCTTTGATAAGGCAGTCAAGCCAACTCACCTGGGACAGAACAGTCTCTTCAATAAATGGTGCCTAGAGAACTGGATATCCATATGCAAAAGAATGAAAGAAGACCCATCTCTCACACCCTATACAAAAGTTAACTCAAAATGGATCAAAGATCTAAACGTTAGGTCTAAGACCATAAAACAGATAGAGGAAAATGTTGGGAGATATCTTATGGATCTTACAACTGGAGATGGTTTTATGGACCTTAAACCTAAAGCAAGAGCACTGAAGAAGGAAATAAATAAATGGGAACTCCTCAAAATTAAACACTTTTGTGCATCAAAGAACTTCATCAAGAAAGTAGAAAGACAGCCTACACAATGGGAGACAATATTTGGAAATGATATATCAGATAAAGGTCTAGTATCCAGAATTTATAAAGAGATTGTTCATCTCAACAACAAAAAGACAGCCAACCCAATTACAAAATGGATAAAAGACTTGAACAGACACCTATCAGAAGAGGAAATACAAATGGCCAAAAGGCACATGAAGAGATGCTCAATGTCCGTGGCCATTAGAGAAATGCAAATCAAAACCACAATGAGATATCATCTCACATCCACCAGAATGGCCATTATCAACAAAACATAAAATGACAAGTGCTGGAGAGGATGCGGAGAAAGAGGCACACTTATCCACTGTTGGTGGGAATGTCAAATGGTGCAACCACTGTGGAAGGCAGTTTGGCGGTTCCTCAAAAAGCTGAATATAGAATTGCCATATGACCCAGCAATACCATTGCTAGGTATCTACTCAAAGGACTTAAGGGCAAAGACACAAACGGACATTTGCAAACCAATGTTTATAGCAGCGTTATTTACCATTGCAAAGAGATGGAAACAGCTGAAATCTCCATCAACAGAAGAGTGGCTAAACAAACTGTGGTATATACATACGATGGAATACTATGCAGCTTTAAGACAGGATACACTTATGAAGCATGTAATAACATGGATGCACCTAGAGAATATTATGCTGAGTGAGTCTAGTCAAAAACTAAAGGACAAATACTGTATGGTCCCACTGATGTGAACAGACATTCAAGAATAAATTCTGAATATGTCCTTGATAACAGAGTCCAGCAGGAGGTAGAAACAGGGTAAGATAATGGCCAATTGGAGTTGAAGGGATACAGACGGTGTAACAGGACTAGATACAAAACTCAAAAATGGACAGCACAATAATACCTAATTGTAAAGTAATCATGTGAAAACACTGAATGAAGTTGCATCTGAGCTATAGGTTTTTGTTTTGTTTTGTTTTGTTTTGATTTTACTATTATTACTTTTATTTTTTTCTCTATATTAACATTCTATATCTTTTTCGGTTATGTTGCTAGTTCTTCTAAACCAATGCATATGTACTAAGAAATGATGATCATGCATCTATGTGATGATGTTAAGAATTAATGATTGCATATGTAGAATGGTATGATCTCTAAATGTTGGGTTAATTTCTTTTTTTCCATTAATTAAAAAAAAAAAGAGAAGGGATAATTGGAGCTGAAGGGATACAGACTGTACAACGGGACTGGATACAAAAACTCAGAAATGGACAGCACAATACTAACCAATTGTAATGCAATTATGTTAAAACACTGAATGAAGCTGCATGTGAGGTATAGGTTTTTTGTTTTTTGTTTTTTTTCTTTCTATTATTGTTTTAATTCTTATTCTGTTGTCTTTTTATTTCTTTTTCTAAATCGATGCAAATGTACTAGTAAATGATGAATATGCAACTATGTGATGTTATTAAGAATTACTGATTGTACATGTAGATTGGAATGATTTCTAATTGTTTTGTTAATTCTTTTTTTAATTAATAAAAAAACATCTAAAAATAACAAACAAACAAACAAAGGACGGACAACCAAAGCTATAGGCTGAACCCCAAGTCTTGGGGTTTGTTCACATGAAACTTAACCCCACAAAGGATAGGTCAAATCTACTTAAAATTTAGGCCTAAGAGTCATCCCCAAGAGAGCCTCTTTTGTTGCTCAGATGTGGCCTCTCTCTCCAGCCAATATGATGAGCAGTCTCACCACCCTCCCCCTCTCTGTGTGGGACATGACTCCCAGGGGTGTGGACCTTCCTGGCAACGTGGGACAAAGATCCTGGAATGAGCTGAGACTCAGCATCAAAGGACTGAGAAAAACCCTAGAATGAGCTGAGAATTAACATCAAGGGATTGAGAGAACCTTCTTGACCAAAAGGGGGAAGAGTAAAATGAGACAAGTGTCAATGGCTGAGAGATTCCAAACAGAGTCGAGAGGTTATCTTGGAGCTTATTCTTATGCATTAAGTAGATATCACCTTGTTGTTCAAGATGTAGTGGAGAGGCTGGAGGGAATTGCCTGAAAATGTAGTGCTGTGTTCCAGTAGCCATGTTTCTTGATGATGATTGAACAATGATATAGCTTTCACAATGAGACTCTGTGAATGTGAAAACCTTATGTCCGATGCTCCTTTTAGCTACTATATCAACAGAAGAGTAGAACATATGGAATAAAAATAAATAATAGGGGGAACAAATGTTAAAATAAATTCAGTTTGCAATAGTGGTAAATGAAAGCAAGGGGTAAGGGGTACGGTACGTATAGTTTATTTTCTCTATTATCATTTTATTTCTTTTTCTGTTGTCTTTTTATTTCTTTTTCTAAATTGATGCAAATGTACTAAGAAATGATGAATATGCAACTATGTGATGATATTAAAAATTACTGATTGTATATGTAGAATGGAATGATATTTAAATGTTTTGTTTGTTAATTTTTTTAATTAATAAAAAAAGTTTAAAATAAAATAAAATAAAATAAAATCTTCCAACAACAAAATGGTTGAGGAGCAGATGGCTTCGCTGGTGAACCTATCATGAAAAAACATCAGTCTTCCTCAAACTCTGCCAAAAAATAGAGAAGGGAATGCTTCCCAACTTGGCCAATAGTATTCTACTACCAAAGACAGCACCAGAAAGGAAAACTACAGACCTCTGTCCGAAACAAGCAGGCATATAAAAATCCTCAACAGAATGCTAGGAAACTCAATCCATCCGTATATCAAAAGGATTATTATGTGCTGTAACTAAGTAATTCCAATTTGAAATAAAAACCCAGGAGAACTGAAAACAAAGTTGCACACAAATATTTATAGTAGCATTTTTTCACAATAATGAAAAAGTAGAAACAATTAAGATGCGCATTAACTAATGAAAGGATAAACAAAATATGAGCATATCCCTATGAAGGAATCTTATTCAGGTATAAGAAGAAAGATTTACTGATAACATGCAACAATATTAAACCTTGAAAACATGTTATATGGAAGAAAATAATTACCAAAGGCCAGATGTTTGGGGATTCCATTTATGTGAGCTGTGCAGAATAGGCAAATTCCTAGTCACTGAAACCAGATTAGTGATTATCAGGGGCTGAGGAAAAGGGCAATGGGCTGCTTGATAGGCATGGGATTCCTTTGTGGAGAAAATGTTCTGCAATTTGATAGTGATGGTTCTACAACATTGAGAATGTGCTGGAAGTCACAGAATCATGCATTTTAAAATAGCGAACATGGAGAAATTTGTTTTTACATGAATTTTACTACAGTGAAAATAAATTGTTCTCAAAAAAAGGCAAGGTATTTAAATCCATAGAGTGTTATAAATATAAGTTATATAAATTTATAACTATAAATTATGAAAAGTGCCAGAGAAGAATATTATAAGATATCATTAGATTTTACTAGAGGGTCTGACATAAAGAAGGATCTTAGTGATAATTTATCTGAGAAAATATTTAGCCTCAAGGATAACAAGAGTAGCTCAATAATCAGAGTGGGTGATGGGGTTGCTGGGAAGATAGAGAAGACGCTATATCAAGTGCAAGTTTCCAGGAGAAAAAAGGCAAGTATAGTGTGGCTGGTATCATAAAAATAAGCAGAATCACTAATTTAGGTAGGTGACGTGGGCAGGGCCAGACAACATAGGGACGGGATAGTCTATTTAGATAATTTGGAATTTCACCTGAGAGTTAAACGGAGTCACTGAAATTTTATAAAAGGCATGGTGTGGTCCAAAGTAGATGACTGTGGGAAATGGCTGCAAGCTGCCCAAGGAAAGCTTTCAGGAAAACTTTGGCTTACGGTGACCCATTTCGCCTATGGTAACTCAAGGTATCCCAATAGGATCACTTGAGATATTTTAAGCCAAGAAAAATGGAATGTCTCTTCATTACAAGAAAAATAGCATATGTGTTGGTTTCCCATTTATTCAATCCCTTAGAAGCTACTTGATCCAGGAGATGTTTTCACAGGTGTTTGCACACATACACACTTATACACACCACATGCACAAACACATTGCCACCATGATATTGTGGCTCATATTGGTAATTCCTTCCCTACTGCCTCAGTGTTACACACTGCCTCCTGGGTTTAACCTCCCTGGGAATCCAATTCCACTGCAGCTTCTCATCATCTCTAATGTACTTATGGTAGCCACAGCAGAGCTTTACAAGGATGCTGATGACCCCAACAATAGTGCATTTTTTAATGCCTGGGTGAAATTAGAATCTCTGAAGCCCTTGGAGGAACTAGATGAGAGGTGTGATACCATGATTATGGAGTTGCAGAGAAGATTATATATCATGGAACATGACAATATCTGAATAATCCTGTACTTTAGACCTTCCAGATGTGGGCAAAGAAAATCTTTCATTTAGGGCAGTCCATTATTGTCAGAAATGGTGGGCAGAAACTATATTTTAAGGCCAGGAAGTTCATGGAAAACTCAATTTCCAAGTTCTCAGACTTATCTTTCTAAGTCCAAATGCCTCCATCCTAAACTTCAAGATCCCACTGCTTTCTATTTGGTACTCCTCTTTCCACTAACAAGATCAACTATTTATTCGGACTGCCACTATGCAATCCTAACAATCAGACATAGCCTTAGTCTTTAACAATGTCCTCTCTAGGACCACAGGAGATGAAAGACTCTGAAAATATGCTTTCTCCTTACTGGCTGCCTGGTTCTACTTACAGGAGCATCTATACTCATTTCAATAGCAGCCAACTCCATGGCTCACATGGATTTGTAATTTTTATTTGCATGCCTCTTTATTGTAGGCATTTGGTTTATAAGTACTTTTTGTAATTTCTATTTTCTTGCCTCTTTGCTCTAGGCATTTGGTTTATCAATATCTTATTTACAACTTATACTTCATACCAGGAAACCATGATGCCCCTGCAAGCCAGAGGCTTCCAGAGTGCCATTCCCCTTTCTCATCGGGAGCTCATCTACCTATTCATCAAATATGTGAGCATTTCTGATACATTTGAATATTTGTCACCTGGTGCTACATCTAGGATCAGTATGAGTTATCAACCTAATGAAAACAGATATCCCACATAAAGTGTGCAATTTTAAGAGGGTTTAATGTAGCAAGTTTTGCAAGGGAACAACCATGTTATGGGGGAATTGCATGGAATAGGGTAGTAATTCCAAGGCTAGTAACTTTTGAGAACTATTACCACACATGACACTGAAGAAATAAGAGTGAGTGGTTAAGGGTATGAAAGTAGAATTTGTTAAAGGGTTGTCTGGCAGAAGTTATGGTCTTTTTCCAAGGATGCAATGAGCCTGTGGTCACCCTGAAGTAATTAGGGACAAATCTTCCAATCACACTTTGGTCATTCAACTGAAAACCATTGGCTAAACCCATTGAAAAGACCATTGAAACAGGTGATACACATATCCAAGCCTCTTAGAACAAAGAGGAGGCTAGAAAAGGTTAAAGACAGGAATTGGAGGGACCAATGGAAAATACCAAGCACAAACTAGACAACCATAATTTATGTGCAAATGCTTTATTAAGAAAAGTTTCACATGTAATGAATAGTATATAGGTTTATTTTATACATGTATTTAACTTCTTAACAATCCAAAATGAAATAAGACCAAAAATAATGACTTATTGCAATTTCCCAAGGAATCGCAAACTCCAAAGTACTTTTCTCCAACCTATTAAATAAGAACCAATTTTCAACGCCTGATTAATTAAATTGTCTACTTAGTCATTTCCCCAAGCTGTGAAATCATAAGAGGCTATAGGAATCTACAACCCTTGGGATCCAGAAGTTCATGTAAAAGATTCTGTAATCAGCAGATTTTATTATTCAAGATGATGGTATTACTCAAAATGTTAGGTAAGTTACCCACTTCAAAAGTGTATTTCATGCTGACAGCCTTGCACTAGAGATTTTCTTGCTGTTACCTCAAGTACTAAAATGGGCCCCTTTTCAAGTATCTTCACAATCATACTAGAGCAGGTTGTGAGGCAGCTAAGAGGACAAAAGGAGATGCATTATTTTTTACGTTTGTGCAGGAAAGGAAAATCGACAATTAGGGAAGAAAAAGGGAGAGAAACCAAACAAGAACAACAAAACAAGCATCAAGAACTACTTAAAGGAAACCACCCTTGTTGAGTATCTCAAGAGCAAGAACTACTTAAAGGAAACCACCCTTGTTGAGTATCTCAAGAGCCATGAAGGTAGGAAGTGAAGTAGCAGAGACCAAAAGATAAAAGACATCAGGAAATGTTTAATATCTTATTTTGATATATTTTGAGAAAGCAAGAAGGCACCTTATATAAGATGTGCAGACAACAGAAGAGCTAAAAGGGATAGTGTCAGCTGTATTGCAAACACTGTCAGATTAACCTAGCTTTTTAGTTATGGTTAAGAAGTAAAGAACTCAGCTATGCACACCTTTCACTCAACTTATATACCTGAATACATTTCAGAAGAACGACCAAGGAAATGAGTACCAATTTTATTGTTTGCCCAAAATTACTTAGGAAGGTTGTTTTTCCCCTAATGAAGAGAATTTTATATCGTTCTGAAGAGACCCAAAACAGCCTGGGACCTAATCGAAGTCAATTATCATTCCTATTGTAATGGAAGTGAGAACACAGCATGTCACTGCAGAGTGAATGAAAGACAAGGACCAAAACACTGGATTCCATGATGGTGATGAGGCCATAAAAAATCTCTGGGCCAAGGGTAGTGATGATAGGGTAAAGTGTAGAGAGTGGAAAGGGGAAGAGTAAACAGCAAGAGGATAAGGGAGCATTGTTGGATACAAAGTTAGCTAATTGCAGTGATTTGTATAAAAAAGCAATATTGCTACTTTACTGCTGTGTAACATCATTAATTACATATGACAGATAAATTTAAATATCATCTAAGGAACAAAGCACATTCTATACAACATTTCTTTTAAATTTCCCTACATTACATAAGTAAATTATTACTATTCCTATAAACAATAGAGAAAACTGACATGTAGGAAATTTCTTAAAGTTTTCCAATGTCACAGAAGTAGAAATTTGGCAACAGGATTCAAATTGAGATCTGTTTAACTTCATCTCTATGAATGTATACATTATGCAACCTATGTCACCTTCTTTAGCTCCTTGAATTTTCATATCATTGAAATATAGACAAGACTGCCGTAATAAATACTAAACAATAAATAAATAATTTCAGATAAACATAAAAATTATAATACAGTGCTAATTTTTTCCAAATTTCTCAGACATGACTGACAGACTAGCTGAATCAGAAGCACTTGTGCTGCTTGAAAGAAAGAAGGTTCCTGTGCTGTGCCCACCACATGCTATTTTAGGGTTGTAACCAGGGAGATTCCAATTGCCCTGAAGTTAAGGACTGCTTCTATCTTGAGTATCTACCACTTTCCAAGCACTGGGTTCAGCCCTTGGGTTTTCTCGATTAGTCTTTAAAACACTTTGGAGAGAGAAATATACCATTTTACTATAAAGAAAATCTCTAATTCTTACTTCAACGTCAAGATTCTGTACAAATGCAGACTATTTGAACTCACAATATTTGCCTGGTGGTCAAACACCTTTTCTATGTTGCCTTAGTTCCCTCCAATTGGAGCAGTTATCTTTGATGTCTTAAGACATATTTCCTATCCATCAAGATGTATAATACCAGACTAGTTGTTATATGAATACCACCTTCTTCATGAACTCACTTCATTTGGGAAAACAAAGACCTGTTATTTGGTCAGACTATTCTCTTTTCCTTTCTATACTTGTCTCCCAAGAATACAAATAGCCAGAAGTTACTTGTGCCAAGGAAAGCACATAGGCTACCAAACAATTCTGGAAATTTTATGGCAGCATAACTTCATCAGAGGCCACCCAAAAGCATATTCTGACATCTTGCTCCTTTCAGAATTAAGGCAATCCATCTATTCATTGGATTACTTAATACCTATTAATTGTTTCAACAAATACGTATTGCATTCTATTTTATACCAGGTACTACAGGGCACAGGAGTGTAGTGATGAGTAAAATATGTAAAACCCTACCCTCATGCAGTTTTGTCTCATGGGGCTTACATCCTAAACTAGTGAGCTTGCTAGGACTAGTTTTTATCCAAGTATCTCTTCTTGACTGCAGAGACCAAAGGAGACCTGAAAAGGAAACCAGAGCACAATTTCATAACAGGTAATGTGTTCACTCAGGGTTTTCCTCCAGATTTACTCTAGTTGTTTGCTATTCCTTCACCAAATTTCTAGGAGAATCCTAGAAAGTGTTTTGTATAAAGGAAAATGCAAAGCTCTGGAGAAGAAATTTTAAATGAAGTAATAATATTCCAGAAGGTATTTTTTTAAATATGCATTGCAGTATTTGCTCACCACAACTATTGGGGAGGATGGACTGGATATTGAAAATGCAGAATGCAAGGATAATAGTTTGGGACACTCCCATTCAAAGACAAGTTTTCTAAGCCTGACTTCCAATGCCTTGTGAAAAAGGCCTTTGTAATTATGAATTTGTGATTGATTCCACTTCACAAACCAAAGTATATTTTAGGTGTGCTAATATCTACCCATTTATATGCAACTATGATAAAAATTAAAAGAAGATCTTAAGTTGTTTATGTGAAACTTTTACCCAAAAATATACACTATGGTAGAAAAACATCATATATGTGAAAAATGTATTTTGGAATGTTTTGATGTATACTAACCTGAATATAATTTGAAAATTGAAGGAATACTTTCATTTTTTTTGTTTGGAACCTTATCAAAAATTGCTCAGGGTATTAGGAAAATCTTAAGACTAATGTAAATACCATTCTTGATAATGGAGTCGTTAAATGAAATAGTCATAATCAAATATATACATGAATATATATATATATATATGTATATGTGCATATCACTATTTCACTTAATGTTATAGCATTTAGAGATTGAAGTACACACTTTTATTGTTATTTCTGATTTATTATAGTCATCATATAATAACTATTATGAATTCCTTTTCTTTTATACCACCTTTTTTGTTACAGATAGTATATTATCATACATGTATGCATGTAAATATTAATATTTGTAGGTAGTTTACATAACTGATAAATTCTGTCTGAAAATTATAAATGAGGCAGTAATACTGTCTTTTATATAAAGAATATGTTTGCATATGATAGGGTTGAGAGTTATTGGTTCAAAGAATAACAAATTGGAATATGTCCTTTTTCAGAAGGTATATAAATGGTTAAATAGAGAGGCTATAGAATAATGCTGTATTAAAGTGATTGCCCCTTACAAAAGAGGTTACTTAAAACAATGACATAGATTCATTTTTTGTCTCCACGCTCTAATTTCACCCTGATTTTCAATCTGGTTCTTTACCCTGGGATTTATGTTGATTGTGCCAAATTCTCTCTAGAAGAACATAGAGGAGAACTTTCAATATGGTTGCAGAAGGGGAGAATGCATTACCAGTGAATGCATGACCTTCCTAACTCTTAGAAAATCTTTACATTCCAAGCTGGTAATTTGAGGAAGGTCTGTTTTCCTGTATCTATTTTTTTTATCTCATTCCAACTAATTTTCTCCCAGAAACCAGATTTTTTCTTACAAACAATAAAATCTTTTTATATTTGTGAACTATGTATCTCTCCCTTACAGACTAAAAGCTCCATGAGAGTAAGGACCCATACTATTTTCCTCAGTGCCATACCTCAAGACCTTGAACAGCACATGGAGCACAGAAATAAATGTGTGAAAAAAGTAAACAGACCCAGCACAAGACTATGGTATTCTTGTTTTAGAATCATTTTACAGAAAGGGATTTTTGAAGCTCAGAGAACTTCAATCACCAGCCCAAAATAGGAAGGATTCTTGTTCAGATTTCCCTATGTCTAAGGCCTGTAGTCCTGACCATATCGCAGGGCCCTGGTTGTGGAAAAACTTCATCTTAAACTTTCTGGAAGAATTAATGCTCCTCTGCTCCATGTATAAGTGGTGTCTCATTTAGCCATAGAGAGAAACAATCATACTGTGAATGAGTTCATCCTTGTGGACTTCACCACTGTCCCTCTGTTGCAGTTGATCTTATTTGTGGTGTTCCTATACATGTACTCAGTGACTATCCTTGCAAACACCACCCTCGTGCTGATCTGTAATGACTCCCAACTTCATACCCCCTTTTTTTAATCTGTAATCTGTCTTCTGTCTACACCCCAAAGATTCTAGTGATCTGCATCTCTGAAGACAAGAGCATCTCCTTTGCTGGCTGTGTAACTCAGCTCTTCTTCTCTGCTGGGATGGCCTATAGTGAGTGTTATCTCTTTGCTGCCATGGCTTATGACCACTATGTGGCCATTTCCAAACCACAGCTTTATACTCAAGCCATGTCAAGAAAATTGTGCATCTGTTTAGTGTTATATTCCTATACTGGTGGCTTTGGCAATGCAATAATACTCACCAGAAACACGGTCACACAAGATTTTTTTTTTTTTTTTTTTTAAAGAGAGAGGAAGGAAGGGAAGGAAAGACAGAGAGAAGGAAGGAAGGATGGAAGAAAGGGAAACATTTTCTTGTTTTATTATATTTTGTTTGTTTGTTTGTTTTTTACATGGGCTGGGGCCGGGAATCGAACCGAGGTCCTCCGGCATGGCAGGCAAGCACTCTTGCCCGCTGAGCCACCGCGGCCCGCCCCACACAAGATTTTTGTGGTGGCAATGTCATTGATGACATTTTCTGTGATGTGCCACCGCTGGTGAAGTTGGCATGTAATGTGAAAGAGAGCTGCCAGGCTGTACTCTTCTTCCTCCTGTTCTCCAATGTCATCACCCCCACTCTGCTCATACTGGCCTCCTACCTCTTCATCATTGCCACCATCCTGAGGATCCACTCCACACAGGGCCACCTCAAAGCCTTCTCCACTTACTTCTCCCACCTGATTTCTGTGACTTTGTACTATGGCTCTGTTCTCTACATCTAGCCTTGCCCAAGTTCTAGCTATTCCCTTGAGAGGGACAAATTGGTTTCTACGTTTTGCACCATCGTCTTCCCCATGTTGAACCCCAAGATCTATAATCTGAGGAACAAAGATATGAAAGAGACTCTGAAAAAGCTCTTCAATTTGACAAATTCTGCAGTTTGAACTGACATAATTTTTAAAATCATTGTTAAGAGATAATGGACAACCTTCAGTAGAAGTTGGAGAGCTTGGGTTAAAAACAGTGATCTTTTTCAATTAAAGGAAGTTCACTGCAGCAATACTGCTTCTTTGATTTAGTGTCTATTTTGTTTTAGGAATATGACAGACATATACTGTAGAAAATAGGCAAAGTTTAATATTACAATGTATTTTTAAAGAGGTGTGTGTCTTAATGCAAAATAGAAGATTATAGAAAATATCAAGATTCTCAAGTAATTAAATTTGATGACTATCACCTCTAAAATTGGTCAAGTACTTTTCCACCAATGGGATGGGTAATAAGCAAATATAAAGAAAACTTTATGGATTGTTGATATTTCAGGAATATACCTCATATCTCTCAGAACTTTTGCAAAGATACAACAATAAAGAATGTAAAGAGCTTTATGATGATAAAAGAGAGAGCAGTGAGGAATAAGAGATAAATGGAGGTGAAAGAAAAATAAAAGATATCAGAACTAATGTAAATGACAAGAAACCTGAAATGTGTCCTAAAATTTCAATGTAGATTAATTTTGTGAATTTTTTCACTTTCTAAAGATCCATAACCCTTCTATATTGAAGTTCTAATTTCTGAATTTCAAGCTTTTCATTGGTAAAATGTAACTACTTATTCTTTACTTGTAGAGTTGTAGAGAGTATTGAATTAAATACTACTAACAATCCTCTTGGAGACAAATATTGAGCTGTCTGTTTCATGCAGTCTTCTGGTGGGAAAATAAAACAACCATTGCATCTGGAATACAGTGGGCCTTTGTCTATCTGTTTCATTTTATAAACTTGTTTTTATTTTCTCCTAGGGAGGTTATGGTGGTGTGCCTTGAGGAGAGAATTCTGAAATGCCCATTACATGAGGGAGAAATCACTCTTTAGATTGATACATTATCCTAAACAAGACATTATTTTGTGGTTCTGGAACAATATTTTTTATAGTCTAAACAACTCTTTAACTCTTTGCCTAGTATGATGTTAATTTAGAAGGCAGAAAGTTCAGAAAGAAATATTCTATACCCTCCAATCAAGTTTTAGGTAGAAATTTGGAGTGGACAGCTTATAGTAAAGATTTGTAAAATTATGAGCAAATTTCCAGTAGTCTAACCATTCCATATATTCTTCCTATCCAACACAGTTTCCTTCACAAGTTTCCAAGTCAAACCACATTTACAAAAAACATCCAGATCCATTTTTTTCTTTCCAGTATCTCTTAAAGGCAAGCAAGAGGAGAAATCTTGAGGGAACCTAATACTACAAATTGGCAAGATACCATCATGCAGAATATCATTAATGTAATAGTATGGGTTAAAAATATTTTATATTACAATAAAGTATCTAAAACTAAAGAATGGTTACCTTGATGTTTTATTGTTTTATAGTAACTTGCTGAATTTAACAGAAATATAGCAATGTATACCAACACATATAGGTCAATAACTAGGAAAATGCAATGAGATCATTTATCAAAAAGAACAATGATGCCATTTCACCTCTGTGGTTGAATAGTCTGTTGCTTTCTTGAAAGCCTCTTTCTTGTCTTTGTTCTTTCATGCTATAGATGAGAGGGTTGAGAAATAGGTTCACCATGGTGTAGAACAGGGTAGCCATTCTGTCTCTCTCTAGAGAGCAGGTGGAGCTGGGCCTTGAATACATGAAACATTAAAGACCCATAGAAAAGCATGACTGAGATCGGGTGGGAAGCATAGATGGAGAAGGCCTTGTGACTCCTAGAGGCAGAGTGAATCCTCAGGATAGCCAGAAGGATGCTGAATTAGGAAATGAAGATGCCAACTATGTTGGACAGTACTGTGAAGATTACTACACCCAGAAGGACTTTTTCTTAGACATGGGTGTCCTTGCAGGACATTTTCACCAGTGGTGGTGCATCACAGAAGTGGTCAATGATATTTTTACCACAGAAACCTAATGGAAAAGGCAGAAATGTCACCCTTTTCCTTCCCCTCTGATGTTTGGAGTGCCTTTGTTGGATGCTATATATGTTTTCTTCCCCATTCTTTGAGACTCCTTCCATGCAACAACCTAAACAAATTTACTTTGTCTCCAAAGACTCAGTTACAATTCATTCATAGTTTGGAGATGATACATTATTTAGGGTATGGTAAAATAAGAAGTGTTTAAATAAAAATTGACCCATATGAATGTGTCAATATTAATATTAAATGTTTCAGAGAAATATTTGAAATTATATTAATTAGATTTTTTAGAACATATCATGTTCTCCATAATTGTTTCTTGCCTCATACTCTTTGCTCTGTCCATGCTATACTTCCTTGTCTTATATTTCAGATACTTTTCAATCAAATAACATGAACTTATCTATCAAATAATGTGAACTTTTTATGTTGGCACAACCTCATTTTTTATATTTAAAAATGTTTTATGTGTAGGAAATATGTTGCATCACATTGAATTAGTCTTCATTTTTAATTATGATTTTATTTTTACATAAAAGTGAAAAAGCAAAATAATACAAATATCATGGTCAGGTTCCTGTGTCAGCTTGGCCAAGAGGTGGTGCCTGATTATCTGGTTGGGTGAGTGTCGGCCTGTCTGTTGCAATGAGGACATTTCATAGAATTAGATCATGATCACATCAGCTGCATCCACAGCTGATTCCTTTGTAATCAGACAAGGGGAGTGTCTTCTGCAATGATTGATGCTCAATATAATTACTCGAAGCCTTTTAAGGAGGATTCAGAAGAGACAGTTTCTATTCCTTCTTCACCCAGTGAGCATCTCCTCTGGAGTTCATCCAGCTCCTCAATTGGAATCGTCAGCTTCACAGTCTGTCCTGCAGATTTTGAAATCTGCATTCCCACATTTTTATAAATTCTATATTTGTGAGTGTTCCCTGTTGATTCTGTTTCTCTAGAGAACCCTAAACTAATGCAACAACCACTCATAAAACCTTGCTTGTTATAAATCAGTGTTTCACAAAGTACAGACTGTCATTCTGACTAATGCACATAGGATTTAAAGCTTTTAAAAATCTATCATCTATTTCTGCCTTAGTCATACAACTGCTCTTTCACCCTTGATTCGTTAATTTTGGGGTAAAAATTATATTGCTAGAAACTTCATATTGATCCCAAGTAAAAGTATTTGTTCTGAGGTGAAACTGAAGAAGTTTATCTCTGTATGATTGTAAACCAAGTAACAAGAATCAGAAAAATATAATAATGAAACTTGTTTCTAGTTCCGCTTTATAGCAGGTCATTTTCTCACAACTTCTAATTCATATTCTCTCTCAACAAGTAGTGTAGTATATTTGGAATCATGATTTCTCAGTTTACCCTCCTAAATTATATTCTATGAATTACACGATTCAAAGAAAATCCTTTAAAATATTTAATTCTGAGAATTATTCCATAACAAGTGTCATGATTCTCATTTTCACATTTACAGATTGGAATAGATGTAAAGGCAACCTATGAACTGTTAAGTACATGTAAAAATACATCAACTTTTCTTTTAATCATATCAAAATATGGATAGTTTTATAGACTATGTTCCAAGCAAATAGACAACACATGTTCCAAGAACCACAGCTCTATTTATATGACAATATTTTAAAAACATCCTTAAGTACATTAAAATACAGCTCAAGAACACAAACTCAAACTTATGTTTTCAAATTATCTAATGATTTCCTCTTTTCTTATTTTATTTGTTTATGAGAGTTCCAGGATGATTACATGACAAAGGGATTATTTTTAAAAATACGTCCACTGTTTGCCAAATATTTTCATTTAAGATATCTCAGGTCTAGTCAATGCTTTCCCCAGGGCATCTTTATTTCTTAAGCTATAGATCAAAGGATTTAACAATGATATCACCACAGTATAGAATACAGAAACCACTTTATTCCATTCCAGGAGATAGCTAATGCTTGGTCTTCAGTAAATGAAGAAAATTCAACCATCATACAAGGTGACAGTTATCAGGTGTGAGCCACAAGTAGAAAAAGCTTCAGACAGCCTTGGATAGAGCAGATGCTCAAAATGGCAGCAATTATGAAGAGATAGGAGGTAAGAATAATTATGGTGGGAGTGATGACATTTGAGAGAAGTACAAAATAGAGCACAGCCTGGTAGCTCTTCTTCACCTCACATGCCAGCTTGATAAGAGGGGGCAGATCACAGAGGAAATCAGCAGTGACACTGTTTGCACAGAAGCTCAGGGTAAATGCTTTGCTGGTGATGATAGTTGAGTTAAGAAAGCCACCATAATATGAAGCTGCAACAAGACTAGTACATATGCTCATGGACATTGCTTGGGAATAAAGCAAGGGGTTTAAGATGGTCACATAACAGTCATAAACCATGAAAGCCAACAAGTAACACTCAGTATAAGCCAGACTTGGAGAGAATAAAAACTGAGCCAAGCAGCCAGCAAAGGAGATGCTTTTGTCTCTAGATATGCATGTTATCAGGATTCGGGGTGTGTAGAGAAAATCACACCAAAGGTCCAAAATAGATAGATTCCCAATAAAAACATACACAGGTTTGTGGAGTTGAAAATCAAAACAAATAAGAGAAATCAGAGTGATATTCCCCAAGAGACTGAAGGTTTAAATGAGGAGGAAGATTATAAAGAGTACTCTCTTCAACTGTAAGTCAGCTGTGAAACCTAAAAGAATGAGCTCCTTCATGTTGGTGAAATGTTTCCTTCCGTGGAGTTTTGATTTCAGTCCTGTTCTGGGGAATGACCAATAAGTGTATCATGAGTTAAGATATCAGCATCAGCCTCTTGCCAGCATTGCCATTTTAGGTCATTAAAAATCCTAAGTGACACACCTACATGATTCACAGTGTATCTGTTGATGCTGAATTGAGCATTACTCCCTTTTGGATAGCTGAGGAACCAGTTCTGTACTGGTGTCTTAAGATCTCAGTTATGATGTCTGCTATGCAGTGTGTCACCTTATATTTTTATCTAATTTTTCCTTAGTTCAGGAAGAGGCTGAGTTGTTTATCATCTCTTTGGTTTGTATTCAGGGTGATTGGGACCATAAAAACAATATAAAAAAGAGGATTCAATAGGATGCTGTGATATCTCTCCTTTTTGTCCCTATAGATTTACCCAGAGAAGCAAAATTTATTCTACTATCTGCATTTTGGAATAATATGGGAGATCATTAGACTTTAGTTTCCCTGAAGGCTAAAACAACTAACTATACTTAATTCAACTTTATTTCTTCATAACCAAGCACAAAAATTGGAGAAGAGTATAAAATGTGAAATTCTTATTTAAAAACTGAACTCCCTTTCATGTTTTAATTTTTTGAGACCACAGCTGCATATGTGATCATCAAACACACACTGGGGGGAAATAGGACCATAATAATTGATGGATATTTGGTTTATTTTACTGATTGAATCTTCTATCATAGAGCTAAAAAACACTGGCTCAATGCATGGTCTTGGGTGATGATGGAACACTAAGAATCTTCTTCCCTCAGACTTTCGGAGTAATGGGAGAAGAACTATCATCATTTGTCTATGTGACAACTAGAGGCCCCCGAGTGCAACTGAACACAAGAAAAAAAAGAACAAAATTGTCATTATCAGGGTTATCAGTTGGCAGAGGATGTAACATTTTTATTGTAGGTACATGGTTTAAAAATCTTTTAAATGAGAAAAAAATCTCATCCTGGCTATTATGCCAGGCCGTGCACTTAAAATTGAGCTAGAAAAAAATAAAGACTGCTCTCTTAAACTGTTCTTATTTGATGAGAGCATATCCTACTAGAATGGTATGAATTTCTATTTTTTTTAACTCTAAAGACAAATTTTTATATGATAATAATGGTAAAGTAAAAGTTCTTCATAATACCAGAAAGAGGATTGGAATAAGTGACACTTTAGTTACCTTGGGCTGTTGAATACTAACTATGTTTTCAACAAATTGTATTCCTGGAATTAGCTTAAGGTCCAGAATTAGGAGACATGGGTTCTGATTTTGTTGCACTCTGCCACATTTAAATAAAATAATCCACTCCAGAACTCTGTTTACTCAGATTTTTTTTTAACTCTTTGGGGTTTTCTGATTTCAAATTAGATCACAAATTTTAGAAAGCACTTTGAGAAGCTGGAATTTAAAACTGGACTTTGCCTTCTCTTAAATTCATAACTTCATCTCAGAAATGCCTCCTGCAGATATATTTCCACTAACTCCCAAATATTTGCAAAATATTACTATCTAAAACTTCAGACTTTGAAGTTTTCTCATGCAGAAGATGCCTCTTCTTTTTTCTTGGGCTTTTATACAAGGTGGGTAATTGATCAGCTCGTTTGCAAAGACCAAATTGGGAATAAAAATTCCAAGAGATAGTTCTTCCTTAACATCACCTGTTTTCCTCAAAAAAAAACCAATATGTTTGAATTACATCTTGACCAAAAGGGGGAAAAAAGTGTAATTAGTAACGTTTCAGTGGCAGAGAGAGTTCAAATAGAGTTGAGAGTCTCCTCTGGAGGTTGCTCCTACACAAGCTTCAGGTAGATGATGCCACCTATCATAACCTGCCAACCCCCAACCAGGACCATTCCAACCCACGCCAAAGAACACCTAAGGCATTATATGAGATTTGACAAGGATTCCAGGCACTAGAGTAACTTTCAGGAAACCTACAACCTCCAGATGGCCCCTGGTCCAGATAAGTCTCGAAACCTATCCCACCCTCTCCAGAACATCAGATAGGTTCCTCTCCCTAACACATGTTAATGGCAGAAACTTCCAAAATGAGAAATTTAGAATTGCCGTATCCCATAGAACCCCAAAGAGAGGTATGGAAAGATCAAAAGTGTTGGTGGAATTATACATAGAAGATAGGACTTAAAAAATGAATATGAATGTTGAATTATTAAATTGAAACCTCTTTTGTGTCTCCAGTATTTTAGAGCAGCTAGAAGTAAGACCCTAAAATTTTGAAACTATAACCCATGTCAAACTCCGAAATATGTTCTACAACTAATTGTGGTGCTGTGCTTTGAAATTTATAGCTTGTTTCTATATATGTCATTGTTCACAAAAAAGAAGAAAAAAAGTCAATTGTGATGATTAAAAAGTACTTAAGCACTGTAGCATCCTGTATTCTGGATCATGTAGCAGGAAAAATATGAAAGAAACTTATGGTAGCCCATGACAAACTCTGGGACCTGTCCTGTAACCACTTGTTGAAGAGTGATTTAAAACGATTGCTTTTTAATTTCTTTGCTATATATATATATATATATATGTTATACTGTACTATAAAAAGTTTTTAAAAAGTTAATGTTTCAGTGTATAAATATGACTATGTATCTCAAGATTTTTATGTCTAAAATTGGCTTTTGATGGCTACAGGAAAATAGCATAAATTAAGAATATGGAGAATGCAAGGGTAGTTCAGTGATAGAATTTTCATCAGGCATGTGAGAGACATGGGTTCAATTTCTGGCCCATGCACTCCCAAAAAACAAACAAAAAAAGGAAACAAATGAACAAAATCCCAAACAAAAAAAAATTCAACAGATAGTAGTGCTGCAATAATGGATACTCACATGGAAAAGGAATGAAACGTGACCTCAGCCATACAACATACAAAAATAAAAAGAATGTGTGAACAGGAAAAGCAAGACATAACACGGAAATGGAGATGAAACCTGTCACATGAGGAGTCCTATCTATGACCATGATTTCAAACTTCCTACAAACAAAATATGCAGTTAGAAATGTCCATAAGGCAAGCACTCAACCAAAAAGGTGGACAACATATTGTCTTTTTGATACTAAATTCAGAATTCATTTATGCAGAGATTCCTCATAATGTGAAAGAATGAAACCTAATTTATACTACTTAATAGTTTTCATATACATTCTTATCTGTAGAGATACAAAGGAAACTTTTTTACTTGAGCTACATTAGTTAATAGATTCTAAAATTGGCTACATGCCTTCTTTGATTCAAAGGGTGCTGGAAATCTCACTCCACACAAAAACAGTTCTGCTTCCCATCATATCAGATATCTTTCTGCACTGTAAGTCTTCCTGAGAAATGGTCACCTCTGGGAGGAGTCACACAAAAAGGAGCTGATATCAGTGAGATATCACTGTGTTCAAGGCTTAATGCACCTGCTGTCTGTTACATTCCGTTTAGAACTTTTATCAAGCATTCTTAATTATATGTTAATTATAAATGTTCAGTATTATCCCAAACTGGCATATATATTTTTTAACATGGGCAAGCTCCAGGAATTGAACCCAGGTCTCCAGCATGGCAGGAGAGAACTTTGCTACGACCCACAGTTGCCCACCCAAAGAAACATTCTAATGTCATGAAAGTTTGACCCAATTCCACTTTTCTGCACATTAACCAACTCAATTGACTAATATGGCCCCTGCACGATAAGAACAAAGACATTGGGATATGGCTGTAGAGAGTTTATCATAATGAAAAATCTATCAAGTCACACCAATTCTCTGTTTCATTGACCAAGGAAGTAAGGCCTGAAGAGAGTACATCTTTGGCCTCTTAACTTTCTTTAACAAATATTATGGAGCAATAAATCTTATTTTATTTTAAAAAGAAGCATTCCATTTTGGTATGATCACATTAAGAATCAGTTTGTTTTTGTTTGGTTGCTTCTTTTTTTTTCTGTTTTGGTCTTCTGTCCATCCTGTGATTTACTGCAATTTTTCCACTAGTCAATATAATATTGTACTTACTGTCATGAATATGAATAGTCACATCTCAATTTAAGCTGAGTTTCAGAACTTCCCACTTTACCTAGAATAGCAAGTGCCATCCACTCACTCCAAGCATTATCATTCCAATGTTAGCAACTGTAAAATGACATATGGTCTTGAGAATACCTTTGGGATATGCACTAAATGTAAAGAGAATCATCAACTGCTGTTCTGATGTCTAGCAATCAATTAAAATGCTCATTTTTCCTCCTGTAATGAAGTAGAGAGATATTATTCATCAGGATCAGAATTGGTCAAATAACTCTAAAAGGCTAGTTTGATTTGGATTCAAGTTATGCATTTATATTTTAAAAACTCATAGAAATGAATAACTTTATGAAAGAGTCTACACTTGACAGATGCTCAAGAATTATCTATAGTTTATAAGGATAATTATAATGATGATAATAATGACAGGCAAAGGCAATTGAGCTTCAATTCTGAGACATATTTACTATCACTTGAACAAGTTGTCCCAATTTTAATTAAAATGAAATTAAGAGAAGTGAATGCATTGGTTAGCCCAAAGTCATGGTGACTGCAAATACAGCTTACACCCTCACCAGACCATAAGTACATTTACTCATTTAAGGCATGCAGAATTTGTCAAGCAATTCCTATGTAGCCAGATTTGAGTAAGACATTGAAGGAGTTTTTTTTAATGAGACAAAATAAGGACTTATGTTAGTTTAGTGAGTACAAGATCAGGATAGAAGTTGTCTAACTATGAATGCCAGATCTACAATTCACTAGTAGTACAATGACAAGAAATGTATTTCAGCTCATTAATTGTCCAGTTTCCTTATCTACGAGATGGAGATAATTCTGTTGTGTTCATAAGGTTGATGTATAGATAAAATCAGGTACTGTAGGGAAAGGGTTTCCATAAATATCAACTAAAAGCTCCCAGAGATGAGCAAGACAAAAATAGGCAGTGTTAAAGATTTTGGTGTATAACTAAAGTACAATGAAGAACCGTTGAAATATTTTAATCAGAGGAATTATGTGCTCAAAACCAGCCAACCAAACAAAGGAAAACTCTCTATATATACAATGGGAGAGATAGAAGTGTGAATGCAGAGGTGCTGGTTCAGACGGTTTATAGAAACACAAGTGACAGCAGATATCTGGCACTTGCATTAGCTGGATAAAATAGGGTTTGGAGAAAGAAGGATCAGGAAGATATTTGGGAAGTAACATGTCTTAGAGTTAGTGATAAGAACTTTGATTTAGATATCCATAAATTTCCTGTCTTTGAAAGTTTTTCCTTCTCCACTCTCTCAGAGGAAATGTAAGAAGACATTCTTCCATGTTGTTATGTGGGGAAGTTGACCTGCAAGGGATGCCAGTATCTTCTCATTCCCTACCCACAATAAACCAACTTTGCCTTTAGGCCCAAAAGAGAGTTATATTCAAATATAACACTGATGGGGAAATAAGGACCTCTGGAAGGACATGGTATGCACACCTTAGGAGAGGTAGGATATTGCTAATGGTCATAGGCAGTGCCTGGGGGCATGCCTGGGAATGGATTTAAAAGATGTTGATCAAAGGTGTCTCTCTAATGAAGTAACATCAACAGAGGTCTATGATCAATATCAAGATGTGAGACCATCCCTACATACTGGAAAGGAAAGAGTCCAAAAGCTCAGGGAAATAAGAATGTTGGAGTGCATTAATTACATGCAACTGCTCAACCATCAACTAAAACTGTGGTCCTACTATCTTTTGTATTCAGCACTCCTCTACTCTCTTTAAACTGAAAAAAATGTCAATATTTATTTATTCATTGATTTTAAAGAGCAATAATGAATCCGTTACATGATATTAGAAATAATAGATTTTTATTTAAAAGCTGCATTTTCCATAAAATATATAGCAAGCTGATTGATATTGTTTTACATTTTGGCATAAATGCCCAGCTTAATAGGACACAGATGGATTCTTACATAAGGCTCTGCATCCATTCTGTCGAGATAAATTGCTTTGGTTCAAGTTTATGCAGTTGGAAAATGAAAGAACATTAAGTAGCTTTTTCAGATCATTTTGACTCTCTTTGATAACATGTAAACATTCAATAAATAGTATTTTTTTAAAGATTAAAAGCTGTTGCTTCTACGTTGGAGTGGAGCACAAAAGATATTAAGGAATGATGAGCAAGACAGATGGGATCAGAGGGTCTGAAGCTGAGTGAAAACAGACAACTTTATTCTTAAATAGTTCCTGCTTATATACTGCAGGGTGTATGTGACAAAAAGCGTGCATACATTTCGTGATAAAGCAGAGTGCCTACTTTTCAGTATATTACTCCCTACATACAAGAGATAGCTAAAAAGACCTTGGGGGTTAAAAAAAATCATTCTCTCCCTCTTAGACGGTCTGCCCATTAAGAAGATAAGTCTCCACAGTTTACTGCTGAAACCACTCTGAAGACAGTTGCTCCCAATAAATTCCACAGGTTTTCCATTAACCCTTGCTCCTAGAAAAACCAATAAGAAATAAAAGCCCAATATCAGTCTTGGAGTATTATGAAAATAGTTCTGACTTTATGGACTCCCTGAAAGTGTTCAGGGACCCCCAAAGGTGCCTAGACCACACTTTGAGAACTGCTTACTCTAAGAATACACCTTGAAAGAGAGCACAGGGGACGTTCTTTAGGCAAGTCCCAAGTAGAAGAATTAATGAGAAGAACATCGGTATTCTTAAAATTCTCAGTGGGACTCTTTTCTACATGCTAGAGATGACAGTAAGAGGTGTTACCCCAATATCATTGGTTTTTATTTTTAAATCAAGGAGAAAAATGGATTCCTGAAGAGTTACTGCTAAGAGGAGGTATATAATCTTCAGAGATAAGAGTTGTGTGATTACCATGAAAAGCCACAAGAAGTAATTTACTGTTGAGATTCTGAGCACTAGAAATGGTTTTACATAAATTGTGATCATTCATGCAATTAGTGACATGCATCAATAAACAAGATTCAAACTCAGGTCTTCCCAACTCCAAACATATTCTCTTAACTACAGCTGAATCCTGATCTATCAAGCACATACATGCTTTAGGAGCCAGGTCAGGCGCTGGGAATAAAGGATAAATAAGACATGGGCCCTGCCCTAAAGGAAAGAACTACCTATTGAGAAACAATTATGTAATCAAATAAGTGCAATAAATGTAATAGATTTATGCTTAAGGTACAATAATAAGAAAAAGCAATGATGTACCTGGAGGAACTGAGTGTGGGGATACAAATGAACATTTGCACACTGGTGCTTATGGTGGCATTGTTCTTGATCCACAATGAGTGAAGGTGTCCTAAGTGTACGATGACTGAGGAATGGAAGGGGAACTATGGTATATACGTGCAGTCAACTGCTGGGTGGCCACAAGAAAGAATGAAGCTGTGAGACATGCAACTAAGTGTGTGAAAGTTAAGGGCCATATGTTGAATGAAATGTCAGGATCAAAAAGATAAATATGTTCATGCCTCACTCATATAGACTAAATATAATACAAAAACTTGTTGAACTGAGGTCAAGAAGATGAGTTATCAAGTTGGGGTCTATAGTAAAGAGTCCTAGATTGTAAGCTCTTACAGATACCACATAGATTTAGGAGTTTCAACTGTTATTTCTAAATTCTGAGAGACTGAGCTGCTTATTTATAACTTGGTGTGCTGGTCTGAAAGGAAGTATGTCCCCTAGAAAATCCATGTTTTAATGAAAATATCATTTCATAAAGGTAGAATAATCTCTATTCAATAATGTATGTTTGAAACTGTAATCAGAACATCTCCCTGGATGATGCAATTTAGTCAAGAGTGGTTGTTAAACTGGATTAAGGGATGACATGTCTCCACCCATTTGGGTGGGTCATGTTTGGTTTATTGGAGTCATATAAAAGAGGAAATATTTTGGAGAATGAGAGGTGCAGAGAATGCTAAAGCACCATGAGGCAGAGAGTCCATGAGCCAGTGACCCCTGGAGATGAAAAAGGAAATGCCTCATGGGGAGCTTCATGAAACAGGAAGCCAGGAGAGAAAGAAGCAGATGATGCCTTGCTTGCCATGTGCCCTTCCAGCCGAGAGAGATACTGTGACTGTGTTCACCCTGTGTCTTTCCAGATGAAAGAGAAACCCTGAAATTCATTGGCCTTCTTGAACCAAGGTATCTTTCCCTGGATGCCTTTGGTTAGACATTTCTATAACTTGTTTTAATTGGGACATTTTCTTGGCCTTAGAACTGTAAACTGGCAACTCATTAAATTCCCCTTGTTAAAAGCCATTCCATTTCTGGTATATTGCATTCCAGCAGTCAACAATCTAGAACACTTGGTCATTCCCAGAAACTTGGGGTATTTAAGTGCACCTGAGATTCAGAGTTTGAGACTCAGAGTTAAAGCTATGAAAGTCAGTGTAGTACCCCATACAGGAACATTTTTTAAGTTGAAGAAGGTTTCAGACTTCGAGTAGAAATATGAATGAAGCTGATCTTGATAGGACTAAGATAAATCAGATTACAGGGTAAAGGATGATATGGTCCATATTTTAAAACTTCCACTTCTGTGTGAGATCAAAGGGGGAGGAGAAGTTGTTTTGGTAAAATTTGTATTTTAGGTACTGCATTTCCTATTTTACCTTGTATGGTCAGTTTAGCTAAACACCAAAAGTACATGGAATCTTGAATAAAGTGTGAGATCTTGCTCGCTTGTCCATACTAATCAAGCAGGTTAGTATAATGCCCCAATATACGCCAAATAAATTTGGGCAGAAGTATTTGAAAGGTCAACTGAGGAGAAAGGAAGATATATTCAACTTCCCCATTAGGAGAAGTTCTGATATTCTCACAAGCAATGGGGACAACTAAATTGATAGGTAGAGCCTTCAATCTTGGAACTTGTCCCTATGAAACTTATTCCTGAAAAGGATGGGCTAAACCTACAGAAAATGTAGGCCTAAATTTTTTGTTGCTCAGATGTGGCCTCTCTCTCTAAGCCAACTCAGTAGGTGAAACTGCTGCCCTCCCCACTATATGGGGCATGACTCCCATGGGAGCAAATCTCCCTGAAACATGGGACAGAAATCCTGGCATGACTCAGGACCCAGCATTGAAGGATTGAGAAAGCTTTCTTGACCAAAATGGGGGAAAAGGAAAATGAGACAAAGTAAAGTTTCTGTGGCTGAGAGATTTCAAATGGATTCAAGAAGTCATCCTGGATGCTATTCTTATGCATTATACAGTTACCTCTTTTTTAGCTTATGGTGTATTGGAGTGGCTGGAGGGAGGTACCAGAAACTATTGAGCTGTATCCCAGTGGCATTGGTTTTTGAAGATTATACTATAAAAATATAAGTTTTACAATGTGGCTATGAGACTGTGAAAACTTGGTGTGGTAGATAGATTCAGTTGTCAACTTTGCCAGGTGAAGGCACCCCGTTCTGTTGCTGTGGACATGAGCCAATGGTACATGAACCTCATCTGTTGCTCATTACACCTGCATTAGACTAGGAGATGTGTCTGCTGCAATGAATGTTGTTTGATTTAATTATGATGGGACTTAAATGAGATACTCTGTATCACAGCCCAAGCAGTTCAGCATACCTCATCTCAGCACTCACAGCTCAGCCAGTCCAGGTTTTTGGAGATGCAGAAAGAAATCACCCCAGGGAAAGTTGCTGGAACCCAGAGACCTGGAGAGAAGGCTGGCAGTGAAAATCCTGTGCCTTCCCATGTAAGAAAGAACCTCAGTGGAAAGTTACCTCCCTTTCCTTTGAAGAACTGACAAGATAAATCCTCTTTTATTAAAAGCCAATCCATCTCTTGTGTGTTGCATTCCAATAACTAGCAAACTAGAAAACCTGGTCTCTGGTGCTTCTTTAATCCAAGGTATAGATAGAGGAGTAAAAACATGTGGATAAAAATAAAGGAATAATAGGGGGACAAAAGGTCAAATAATTTGAGTCAGTGGAAATACAAATGGTCAATGATAGGGAGGGGTAAATGATATGCTATGTATGAATTTTTTTGTTTTTCCTTTTTATTTCTTTTCCTGGAATGATTCAAATGTTCTAAAAATTATCATGGTGATGAACGCACAACTGTGTGATGATATTGAGAGCCACTCATTGTACACCATGTATGGAATGCATGTATGTGAAGATTTATCATTAAAAATATTTTTTTAAGAAAGTGACTGAGTGCTGGATATTTTTAGGGGCAATATAGAAGTTACCCAACAAAGCTTTTTTTCAGTGGAGAAGGACATATATATTAGTTTTGAAAACTTAACAAAAATATAAAACTTAATTGAAGGGTGTGCCAATTATTAAGCTGTTGCCTTTGCTTTAGTGTTTGGGACTCTGCCAACCACATCCCTCTTTTGACAACTGGGCTTCTATTATCTTCTATCCACAAGGAGTTCAAAAGAGAGGTTGAAGAGCTGGAAGAGGGATATAAGACTGCTCCCTGTTTTTCTTCCTGTTCCTATCAATCTAGAAGTGCTTCTTCCCCCAGGTTGTAGCCCTTTTGCTCCAGTAGTAGCAGTTGAGTCCAGTTTTTTTTTCCTGCATTTTTTGATTTGGCCTTATTGTACCTCCTCAAGTTACCAACCCACCTATCTGTCATCCTCTTCTCAGATCCAGGGTCTGGGCTCATAGAGAAAATCCTTCATGCTCAGAAACACCATCACTAGCTGAGCAGCAAACCCTTCTCTGAGATCCAAGCTTTGGCTTTGCAGGAGAGTTGATAATTTTAGCCTTTTCCCTCTGGTGCCTCACCCTGTGTGGTAGCTTCTTCCTGAAGTTGCTACCTCTGTTATACCTTAGTTTATCCTTTTGGCCTTTTCAATTCTGCAATACCTAAAAAACATTTCTTTATTTTTAAATTTTCTGTTTTAAAATAATTGTGGTCTCTAGACTAGACTCTAGTGATACAAAGGACACTTCTGGCAAAGAAAACCATATATGTAAAGGCATAGAAGTATGAAGTAAATATTTGATGGAAGAATGAATGATTATAATACAGACTTACTTCGCAGACAGATGACATACCCAAACTTACATACCTCAAATGAATTCTTTGCATGAAAACTGCAGGTCTTGCCAGTTTTGGTTTTTGTTTTTGCAGAAATTTCTCTTGGATTTATCTTGTACTCCAGACCCAGTACACTTTGCACAAAACACTGTGCCTAACATGGAGAACTCTGAATTCCCTCCATTTCAGAACCCAACTTCAAGTCTTATAAGATGATGGATAAAATTCTAAGATCTTACCAATACCTAGCTCAGGGCTGAGCATTTTGAATATAGCATCTCATCACATTCAATGATCAAATATGCAATGTGATCAAAGCTATATCTAGATCAGTGAGAAACTTTTCTGAAAAAGATACAATTGAAAAAATGAAAATGCATAGAGGAGACATTTCTGTAAGAAATGAATTATTTGAAAGAAAAGGAAAGTGTTCCACATCTCTGTTTATGCATTTCCAAATAATAAAATTACAAATAAATTAATATGCTTAAAGTGTTTAGAACTAAGTATTATATAAGTTAAGAATTAATATTAATATTGTTGCTGCTGTTTTTATTTTCCTATATTGTGCATTGAAGTGCTTTTTATATTTTTTTTCTGGAGGAAGGAAAGTGCTAAACTTTAAAAAATTGCAACTGTTGCTTTTCTGGTAATGTGAAATTGCTACTTAATTTTGCATGAATTCTTATTTGGAGGTACTCTTAGAAGAAGAAAAGAGATGTTAAAAAGGAGAGGCAGTGCACACATTCCTGGGCCATGGGGCGCACGTGAGCCCACGCCCCGCGCACCCAGCCCTGCCGCTCTCCAGAGCATCCTCAGCAGCTGCCACAGAAGCAGCCTCCTCCTCTTCTTTCTTCTTCTGCTATCGCTGCCGCTGCTGTTGCAGTGTCTCCTATACCCTCTCGTCCTCCTTCCTCCCTCAGTTCCTGCTCCTCCACCACTCCCCAGGTCCTCCTGCCTGGCGGCGAAGGGCAGAAGCTTAAACAGCGACGCCCCTACACTCGGGCCGCGAAGAGGCTGGATCAGCCCAGTATTCCAGCCCATCTGAGCTCATTTTGAAACTCAGTTTTGTCCTTCAATATCCCTGCCAGCTTTGAGTCATCCTCAGAAGTGTTTGCAAGCTGCCAGAATGCAGTACACCAGAAATAGAACAGCTTTTTAAAAGGGGAATTCATTAAGTTGCAAGTTTACATGTTCTAAGGCCATGAAAATGTCCAAATTAAAGCAAGGTTATAGAAATGTCCAATCTAAGGCATCCAGGGAAAGATATCTGATTTCAAGAAGGCCAAAGATGAGACTTCCGGAGAAGATGGCAGCTTAGTAAGATGCGTGGATCTTAGCTTGTCCTCCAGAACAGCTACTAGGGGAGTAGAAACAATACAGAACAGCCCCCAAAGCCACGACAGAGATAAAAAAGACAGCGTACCCCATCCTAAAATGGCTGGCTGGCTGAGAGAACCTTCTCTGGTGAGATCGTCGAGGGGCGTGGGCATCAGCGGGCGGGCGGCAAGCGGCCAGAGTCACTCCCTTACCCCTTCCCGGGCCACCTGGGAGAATTGGACAAGCGGCCCCCTCAAACCATGGTGGCTGGCACCCACACCACGCGTGATCCCTGGACCAACTGAGAGAATTGGATCGGAAATCCCCAGGCCGTGGAGAATGGTGATGGGGGGGGCCCCTTCCAAACCCATGACTCCCCGGGAACGGTGCACTCTCTCGGGCGGGCCACTGCGGCTGGCACCCTCCTGCCATGCTTGGAGCCCTAGGCGGACTAGGAAACTAGGATGGGGGCTCTTCCCGGCTGTGCTGGCCAGTGACCCTCCCCACGTTCAGACCCCGGGCCGGCTGGCACTGTTCCAAGCCGCTTCGGCTAGTGAACCTCCTGGACGGCGAGAGTTTTCCAAAGGTAAAGGACCCAGAGCACCTTTTACTGGTGGGACCCGCAGACAAACGTGTGCCATGAGCGCCACCTACTGGGAAGGACAAGAAAAACAACCCAGAGATTTCACAGAAAAATTTCCAAACTTTTGGATCCAAAACCCAGGGAAATCTGTCTAAATGCACAGACGCCAGCAGAAGATAACAGGTCACGCTCAAAAAACTGAAAATATGGCCCAGTCAAAGGAACAAACCAATAGTTCAAATGAGATACAGGAGCTGAGACAACTAATGCTGAATATACAAACAGAAATGGAAAACCTCTTCAAAAATGAAATCCATAAATTGAGGGAGGACATGAAGAAGACATGGGCTGAACATAAAGAAGAAAAAGAAAAACTGAAAAAACAAATCACAGAACTTATGGAAGTGAAGGACAAAGTAGAAAAGATGGAAAAAACAATGGATGCTTAAATGATAGATTCAAAGAGACAGAAGATAGAATTAGTGATTTGGAGGATGAAACATCTGAATTCCAAAAACAAACAGAAACTATTCGGAAAAGAATAGAAAAATTTGAACAGGGTATCAGGGAACTCAAGGACAATATGAAGTGCACAAATATACGTGTTGTGGGTGTCCCAGAAGGAGAAGAGAAGGTAAAAGGAGGAGAAAAACCAATGGAAGAAATTTTCACTGAAAATTTCCCAACTCTTATGAAAGACCTAAAATTACAGATCCAAGAAGTGCAGTGCACCCAAAAGAGATTAGACCCAAATAGGCGTTCTGCAAGACACTTACTAGTTAGAATGTCAGAGGTCAAAGAGAAAGAGAGGATCTTGAAAGCAGCAAGAGAAAAACAATCCATCACATACAAGGGAAACCGAATAAGACTATGTGTAGATTTCTCAGCAGAAACCATGGAGGCTAGAAGACAGTGGGATGATATATTTAAATTACTAAAAGAGAAAAACTGTCAACCAAGACTCCTATATCCATCAAAATTGTGCTTCAAAAATGGGGGAGAAATTAAAACATTCTCAGACAAAAAGTCACTGAGAGAATTTGTGACCAAGAGACCAGCTCTGCAAGAAATACTAAAGGGAGCACTAGAGTCAGAAATGAAAAGACAGAAGAGAGAAGTATGGAGAAGAGTGCAGAAAGAAGGAAAGTCAGATATGATATATATAATACAAAAGGCAAAATGGTAGAGGAAAATATTATCCAAACAGTAATAACACTAAATATTAATGGACTGAATTCCCCAATCAAAAGACATAGACTGGCAGAGTGGATTAAAAAACAGGATCCTTCTATATGCTGTCTACAGGAAACACATCTTAGACCCAAAGATAAACATAGGTTGAAAGTGAAAGGTTGGGAAAAGATATTTCATGCAAATAACAACCAGAAAATAGCAGGAGTGGCTATACTAATATCGAACAATTAGACTTCAAATGTAAAACAGTTAAAAGAGATTAAGAAGGACACTATATACTAATAAAAGGAACAAGTAAACAAGAAGACATAACAATCATAAATATTTATGCACAGAACCAGAATGCCCCAAAATACATGAGGAATACACTACAAACACTGAAAAGGGAAATAGACACAAATACCATAATAGTTGGAGACTTCAATTCCCCACTCTCATCAATGGACAGAACATCTAGACAGAGGATCAATAAAGAAATAGAGAATCTGAATAGTACTATAAATGAGCTAGATTTAACAGACATTTATAGGGCATTACATCCCACAAAAGCAGGATACACCGTTTTCTCAAGTGCTCATGGATCATTCTCAAAGATAGACCATATGCTGGGTCACAAAGCAAGTCTTAACAAATTTAAAAAGATTGAAATCATACACAACACTTTCTCGGATCATAAAGGAATGAAGTTGGAAATCCACAATAGGTGGAGTGCCAGAAAATTCACAAAAACGTGGAGGCTCAACAACACAATCCTAAACAACGAGTGGGTCAAAGAGGAAATTGCAAGAGAAATTAGTAAATACCTCGAGGCGAATGAAATGAAAGCACAACATATCAAAACTAATGGGATGCAGCAAAGGCAGTGCTAAGAGGGAAATTTATTGCCCTAAATGCCTATATCAGAAAAGAAGAAAAGGCAAAAATGCAGGAATTAACTGTTCTCTTGGAAGAACTGGAGAAAGAACAGCAAACTAATCCCAAAGCAAGCAAAAGGAAAGAAATAACAAAGATTAGAGCAGAAATAAATGAAATTGAAAACATGAAAACAATAGAGAAAATCAATAAGACCAGAAGTTGGTTCTATGAGAATATCAATAAGATTTATGGGCCCTTATCAAGATTGACAAAAAGAAGAAGAGAGAGGGTGAAAATAAATAAGATCAGAAATGGAAGAGGAGACATAACTACTGACCTCACAGAAATAAAGGAGGTAATAACAGGATACTATGAACAACTTTACGCTAATAAATACAGCAATTTAGATGAAATGAATGGGTTCCTGGAAAGACATGAATAGCCAACTTTGACTCAAGAAGAAATAGATGACCTCAACAAACCAATCACAAGTAAAGAAATTGAATCAGTCATTCACAAGCTTCCTAAAAAGAAAAGTCCATGACCAGATGGCTTCACATGTGAATTCTACCTAACATTCCAGAAAGAATTAGTACCAACTCTCCTCAAACTCTTCAAAAAAATAGAAGTGGAAGGAAAACCACCTAATTCATTCTATGAAGCCCACATCACCCTCTTACCAAATCCAGGCAAAGATATTACAAAAAAAGAAAACTACAGACCAATCTCTCTAATGAATATAGATGCAAAAATCCTCAATAAAATTCTAGCAAATCGTATCCAACAACACATTAAAAGAATTATACATCATGACCAAGTAGGATTCATCCCAGGTATGCAAGGGTGGTTCAGATAAAAAAATCAATTAATGTAATACACCATATCAACAAATCAAAGCAGAAAAATCACATGATCATCTCAATTGATGGAGAGAAGGCATTTGACAAGATTCAACTTCCTTTCCTGTTGAAAACACTTCAAAAGATAGGAATACAAGGGAATTTCCTTAAAATGATAGAGGGAATATATGAAAAACCCACAGCTAATATCATCCTCAATGGGGAAAAATTGAAAACTTTCCCCCTAAGATTAGGAACAAGAGAAGGATGTCCACTATCACCACTATTATTCAACATTGTGTTGGAGGTTCTAGCCAGAGCAATTAGGGAAGAAAAAGAAATGCAATGCATCAAAATTGGAAAGGAAGAAGTAAAAATATAACTGTTTGCAGATGATATAATACTATAGATCAAAACCCCGGAAAAATCCCAAACTAAACTACTGAAGCTAATAAATGAGTACAGCGAAGTAGCAGGTTACAAGATCAACATTCAAAAATCTGTATTGTTTCTACACACTAGCAATGAACAAGCAGAGGGGGAAATCAAGAAATGAATTCCATTTACAATTGCAACTAAAGAAAATACTTACAAATAAATTTAACTAAAGAGACAAAAGAACTATACAAAGAAAACAACAAAAAACTGTTAAAAGAAATCACAGAAGACCTAAATAGATGGAAGGGCATACCATGTTCATGGATTGGAAGACTAAATATAGTTAAGATGTCAATCCTACCTAAATTGATTTATAGATTCAATGCAATCCCAATCAAAATCCCAACAACTTATTTTTCAGAAATAGAAAAACCAGTAAGCAAATTTATCTGGAAGGGCAGGGTGCCCCGAATTGCAAAAAACACCTTTAGGAAAAAAAACGAAGTTGGAGGTCTTGCGCTGCCTGACTTTAAGGCATATTATGAAGCCACAGTGGTCAAAACAGCATGGTACTGGCATAAAGATAGATATATCGAATATATCGACCAATGGAATCGAATAGAGTGCTCAGATATAGACCCTCTCATCTATGGACATTTGATCTTTGATAAGGCAGTCAAGCCAACTCACCTGGGACAGAACATTCTCTTCAATAAATGGTGCCTACAGAACTGGATATCCATATGCAAAAGAATGAAAGAAGACCCATGTCTCACACCCTATACAAAAGTTAACTCAAAATGGATCAAAGATCTAAACGTTAGGTCTAAGACCATAAAACAGTTAGAGGAACATTTTGGGAGGTATCTTATGAATCTTACAACTGGAGGTGGTTTTATGGACCTTAAACCTAAAGCAAGAGCACTGAAGAAGGAAATAAATAAATGGGAGCTCCTCAAAATTAAACACTTTTGTGCATCAAAGAACTTCATCAATAAAGTAGAAAGACAGCCTACACAATGGGAGACAATATTTGGAAATGACATATCAGATAAAGTTCTAGTATCCAGAATTTATAAAGAGATTGTTCAACTCAACCACAAAACACAGCCAACCCAATTACAAAATGGGAAATGGACTTGAAGAGACACCTATCAGAAGAGGAAATCCAAATGGCCAAAAGGCACATTAAGAGATGCTCAATGTCCCTGGCCATTAGAGAAATGCAAATCAAAACCACAATGAGATATCATCTCACACCCACCAGAATGGCCATTATCAACAAAACAGAAAATGACAAGTGCTGGAGAGGATGCGGAGAAAGAGGCACAATTATCCACTGTTGGTGGGAATGTCAAATGGTGCAACCACTGTGGAAGGCAGTTTAGCAGTTCCTCAAAAAGCTGAATATAGAATTGCCATACAACCCATCAATACCATTGCTAGGTATCTACTCAAAGGACTTAAGGGCAAAGACACAAACGGACATTTGCACACCAATGTTTATAGCAGCGTTATTTACAATTGCAAAGAGATGGAAACAGCCAAAATCTCCATCAACAGAAGAGTGGCTAAACAAACTGTGGTATATACATACGATGGAATATTATGCAACTTTAAGACAGGATACACTTATGAAGCATGTAATAACATGGATGGACCTAGAGAACATTATGCTGAGTGATTCTAGCCAAAAACTAAAGGACAAATACTGTATGGTTTCACTGATGTGAACGGACTTTCGAGAATAAACTTGGAATATGTCATTGGTAACAGAGTCCAGCAGGAGATAGATACAGGGTAAGATAATGGGCAATTGGAGCTGAAGGGATACAGACTGTGCAACAGGACTAGATTCAAAAACTCAAAAATGGACAGCACAATAATACCTAATTGTAAAGTAATCATGTTAAAACACTGAATGAAGCTGCATCTGAGCTATAGGTTTTTGTTTTGTTTTTACTATTATCACTTTTATTTTTTTCTCTATATTAACATTCTCTATCTTTTTCGGTTGTACTGCTAGTTCTTCTAAACTGATGCAAATGTATTAAGAAATGATGATCATGCATCTATGTGATGATGTTAAGAATTACTGATTGCATATGCAGAATGGTATGAATTCTAAATGTTGGGTTAATTTCTTTTTTCCGTTAATTAAAAAAAGAGAGAATGGGTAATTGGAGCTGAAGGGATACAGACTGTGCAACAGGACTGTATATAAAAACTCAAAAATGAACAGCACAATACTACCTAATTGTAATGCAATTATGTTAAAACATTGAATGAAGATGCATGTGAGGTATAGGGTTTTTTTTTCTCTCTATTATCATTTTAATTCTTATTCTGTTGTCTTTTTATTTCTTTTTCTAAATCGATGCAAATGTACTAAGAAATGATGAATATGCAACTATGTGATGATATTAAGAATTACTGATTGTACATGTAGAATGTAATGATTTCTAAATGTTTTGTTAATTTTTTTAATTAATAAAAATAAAAAATAAAAAAATAAAAAAAGAAGGAGAGGCATATTGGCAAGACATCAAATATGAAACTGAGACCAAAACTAAGGGGTTCTATTATGAGATTTCTAAATGCAAGAGGTACTGAGTTGGAGAAGTAGGGGAATGGAATAAAACTTGAAGCTCTGCAATATATATTTATTACCCAAATATTAGTCATTGTGTGGTTATGTTGAGAAACAAAAGTCATAAACAAAAGTATACTCAAAAAAGAACACTTATCATAGCTTTCTGCTTCACACTAACTAATCTTCTGAATGAAGAAGTCAAGTTATTTGAAGGGCACCCTTCCATTGACTTTTATTTTTCACTGTGGTAGCATATATATCACATGAAGTTGCCAATTATACTATTTTTAAGTATACAATTCTGTATCATTGCTACATTTACATTACTGCCCTTCCTCATCACTGTCCATTACCAAAACACTTTGATCGCCTCAAAATGAAATTCTTTACTCATTAAACAATTACTCACACCTTTCCCCTCCCCCAACCCCTGGTAACCCCTAACCAACTTTCTATCTTTATCAATTTGTTTATTTTGGCTATAACAGAATGGAGCCACCCAGTATTTTTATCTAGTTTATCTCATTAAGCATGATATTTCCAGGTTATTCTTTCTTTTTCTTTTTTTATTTGCATGGGCAGGTACTGGGAATCGAACCTGGGTCTCTGGCATGGCAGGTGAGAACTCTGCCACTGAGGCAACATGGTCTGCCAGTTTCCAGTTTCATCCGTGTTGTAGAATGTCTCAGAATGTCTTTTCATTTAAGGGCTGAATAGCATTCAATTGCCTGTAGATTCTATCCTCTGACAATACAATGCAAACATAATGAAAATTGGTGACAGAAGAAATTGTCAATGTGAAAATGGTGCAGAATTTCAGAAGTCAGGGAATGTCACGTTAGATAAGTGTTCAAATTTCAGATGAGTCAAATGAGCAATGAAGATCAGAGATTTCCCCACTTAGTAATTGAATAAAGGAATACCAATATGGGTTAAAATATATTTGCTGCTTCAAAAGAGAATTAAGTATACACAAATTAAAAGGAAACTCTTAAGAAACCATATTTTGTGAAAATGACCCCTTTATGAGACATATCCCCCTTTGATACTTAATTTTTATTAGTTCTATGAATTGATATGTAGTTGAAATATACACATATGTGTATATAATCATAATTTCATTATTTTTTATTTTCCAAGATTGATTTCAATCAAACACTTTCTTTCTTGTATTTCTTTCTTGTATATTGATATTATAATATACAAGAAAGTGTTAATATGGCTATCCTTGTATATTACCATTAATAGATATTTTCCTGATCTCGGTTTTCACTGAATAATAAAGACTTTCTGTATTTGTGTATGGCTAACTCTCCTTCTATATTTCCAATTTATAAAATGGCTTATTTTTCCAAAGCAGGAGCCTGGAGAGGCAGTATGAAAAGTGAATAAGAATAAATCTGAAAATAAACATTTTTTCCTCTTCAAGAGTCAGTTTTCTTTTGCATGTTTGTCCTGCAGTAAACCATTAAACATGTACACATATGTCTGAGGGCCAGAATTCTGGAGATAATCTGTGCCCTACTTATGTCCTCTTCCAGCAGCTACTTTCTCAGCTACAGTCTGTTGGCATTGGCAGAAGGATTTTCTCAGTCTTCATACATGAGTGACTGAATAAGTGAAATTAGTTTGGTTTCTTTACTTTACAACTTTACTATTTTGTTTTCATAATTCTGGTTTTAGATCAAAGACCATGTATATAGAAATGAGTTAAGCCCCGTTTAGACCACAGGCCAAATATTTATTGAACACTGACTAGGCCAATATGTGCTAATCACTGGAGATTCAGCAGGAAAAAAATCATCTAGTGTGTTTCTAAGAAATTATCATGACTTGTTCATGATCATGAAGATATAATCTTGGATATCTCAGACCTTGGATAATCATAACTCCTGCAATATATTTACATGTCTTAGATGCAGTAGCAGTTCTATCTCTGCTCTGATAGAGTAGAGAAGCAGTACCTTCTCTACTCTATCAGAACAAGGGTTCTTAATTTGAAGTCCATTAATCTTAGGGAAGATACAGACCAAGTTTAAGATATCAAAGATTCCTGCCGAAAATGAACATGGAAAATTTTGCTAGTGTGCTTATGTGTTCAAGAGAGCCCATGGATTCCATCTTATTCTCCATAAAATCCATAATTCAGAGTTACATCCCTCAAAATGAACGCCTTCTAGAGTGTTGACACTTTCTGAGATATATTTTACCAAAGGAATTTGGGCATGGAAAAGGAAACTAGATGAAATTTCTTAGAACTTTGGCTTTCTAGACTGGATTTCTAAAAATAGTTGCCAGGCAAACATTGAAAACATTTATCATTTATTATTCTGAGAAGCAATAAAAGAAGAGGAAGAGTAGGCTTAAATAGTATGACAATATTGCCAAGGGGAGGAAGTAGGTAAGGATATACTGACAGTTCATTGTAAACATTGTCAGAAAACCCTTCCAAATGAAAGATTGCCAGATTTCACGTTAAAGAATTTCAAATGAGAGGGGTTGCTTCAAACAAGAAATGGCATATTTCTCAGCCTTCTTTGTAGTTAAGTTGGCACCACATAACTACATTCTGACCAATAGAACATGGACAAAAGTGAGGTATGTTATTACTTTTCTGGCCAAAATATCCAATACATTCATCCATCCTCTTTCTTGCTCTCTTGTCAAGTCATTGCAGCAATGTATTGTAATGACAGGATCAAATATAGAAAGAACTTGGATCTCAGAGTCACCACTTAAGAGGAATGATGAAGTTTTCCAAAAACTTAAACTGTAACATAGTCTATCCAGAATGAAATAGTGTAGTTTTGGTCATTCATTTAAAAATCAAATTTATCTACCACTCAACAGGCATAGCAATTGACTAAAAATGAAAAAAAAAATCAAAAGTAAAGTGAATCCTCTATCTTGAAGGAAGAGAGTCTAGTGGTGCAAAATTATAACTGCAAGCAAGATATACAATATGCCCCTCCAATGTTGCAACCCTCATTCCTGTCTATGGAGAGAACAGGACCACTGTGTAAGTCCTTAGAGAGGATGGGACTGCAGCTCTCCCAAGCCCCAAGGATGACAAGTACTCTCAGACTTTGAAATCTAATGAAGTTCACCCTGTAGGTTTTCAGAACTGTTTGGATCCAATGACCCCTGTTTTTCTTCCAATTTTTCAATATGGAAATGTACCATTTATCCTACCACTGTCCATCATTTGTATATTGACACAGATAACTTGTTCTGAGTTTTCACAGGTCCAGAGCCAAAGGAAAATTTTGCCATAGGACAAACCATGACTGTAACTTCCTTTGATGAGATTTTGTACAGTTGTTGACATTGTATTGTATTTATATTCTTACTGAAATGCTTTGTCTTTTGTAATATTGTGATAGAATGAATATATTTTGTAAGTGGAAAGAAATGTCTTTCTGGGGTCTAGATGGTGAAATGCACTGGTTTGAAATTGTTATGTACCCAAGAAAAGACCTGCTCTTCTTATCTTATTCCACCCTTGTAGGAGCATACCTACTATTTATGGTGGGACCTTTTTATGAAGTTGTTCCCATGCAGACATGACCACCATCTAATTAGGTGCTTTCCATGGAGATGTATCTCTGCCTATTCAAAGTGGGTCTTAATCCATTTACTGGAATCCTTTAATAGGAGACTATTTTGGAAAAAATCTTATATCAGGCACAGACAGAGATGATTAGAGACGAAGAAATAAAATGTCCCCAGGGAAGTGATTTGAAACCAGAAGCCAGAGATTCAGCAGATACCAGATATGTACCTTCCTAGCTGACAGAGGTGTCCAAGATGCCATTGGCTTTTCTTGAGCCAAGTTGTCTTTGTCTGGATGCCTTAGTTAGGATATTATCATAGCCTTATAAAGTAAACTTGTAACTTAATAAATTCCCCTTTTAATAGCCAGCTTATTTTGGTATATTGTATTCTGGCAGCATTTGCAAACTAAAGCAAAAGTAATGCCATTGTATTCATGTTTAGTGCATTCAAACATAGGCTCAACAAGCAAACACTTTCCATGAGCCAAATTCTGTTGCAATTTTTTTTTAATTCACTTTCTTCAAAGAATCCATGAGCAAAAATTCCTACTTCATAGCATAGCAATTAATGTGCTAAAATAAGGTTATCTCCTTGCTTTTAATTTAAAAAATGTGTACAATAAGTTTCCCATATAACTGAGTGTGCATATTTAAGGACACAGTCATGACACCCTTGTAAATGGATGTTCTAGTTTGCTAGCTGCTGGGATGAAATATACCAGAAATGGAATGGCTTTTAAAATGGGGAATTTAATGAGTTGCTAGTTTACAGTTCTAAGGCTGAGAAAATGTCCCAATTGAAATAAATCTATGGAAATGTCCAATCTAAGGCATCCAGGGAAATATGCCTTGGTTCAAGAATGCTGATGATATTCAGGATTTCTCCCTCATCTGGAAAGGCACTTGGCAAACACAGTCACAGTTTCTCTCTTGGCTGGAAGGGCACATGGTGAGCAAGGCATCATCTGCTACTTTCACTCCTGGCTTCCTGTTTCATAAAGCTCCCCAGGAGGCATTTTCCTTCTTCATTTCCAAAGGTCGCTGGCTTGTGGGCTCTCTGCTCTCATGGCTATGTTGTTCTTCTCTGCTCTCTCTGAATCTCCTATTCTCCAAAATGTTTCCTCTTTTATGGGCCTCATTAAAGCAATCAAGACCCACCCAAATGGGTGGAGACATGTCATCACCTAATCTAGCTTAACAACCACTCTTGACTAAATCACAATATCCATGGAGATGATCTGATTACAGTTTCAAACATAGAGTATTGAATAGGGATTATTCTATGTTTATGAAATGGGGTTTTTATTAAAACATTACTTCTCTAGGGGGCATACATCCTTTTAGACCAGCACAATGGATAAAAATCTTCTGGCAAGAAACACAAGTCACCACTGAAAATAATCACTGGAAACTGGGGGATTGAGTCATGATACTCACTTAGTTCTAACTGAGTACTCATTTACATACTTTCTTGGAATGTTTACCATAAACATATATCATGTTTTCAATATAGAAGATAGCACTGAAGAATAGATAGTATAAACGCTAGCAAATATAGACAACAACTTACGTGTGTTTTTCATAATTGTCACAGGGAGAAAATTGCACATGGGTTTTTATTGTGACTTTCTCTACTTTATCTTAAATTTTAGCTCCGTAATATCCAATTATTTTAAACTCATCATTTCAGGTCTTCCATCCTTAGCAGGGCTCATTGTTCACAACTAATATAATGTTTGCCTGTCATATGTGTGCTCTATCAGGTCATAAATTTATGCAGGCATTTTGTATATATAAGGAAGGGAATACAGCATATTCATTTTTATGTTTCTTTTCATAACTATACCCATTTCAAAATTTATATCAATCGAAACATCTCTACCCTGGACAGGTCCAGGAAATATTTTTTAAAAGGAATTAGAAAAAAGTAACAAAGTAGAAGGGGGGAAAGCAAGTATCATTATTTCCCTGAGTGGTCAAAGCTATTCCTTTTAACTTGTTGGCTATGTAACAAAGTACAAGGAAGTACCAAATCCTTTAAAATAATCTCCTTTACTGTCTACCATGGATTTACACATTTGTATTACACACGTTCTTATTTTCTTTATGTTGTATGGAAGGTCTTTTGGAAAGTATTATAATTTAAATATAAAATGTTTGATATTCTCTTTCTAATGTGATCGCTATTTGATCTTTCTTTTCTTCCTTCCATTCTCTCTTTTTTTAACATATGGAAAAAGGCATAATTGCTCTAAATATCAGGAGGGTCAGATTCTAAGCCTGGGCATGCTTCTAATTAGTTTTGTGATCTCGAAGAGATTTTATGCCCACGTTCTTAGCTCCCTCAATGGACATAGAAAAGACCCTGCCCAGATCATCTGTAAGGCAGTTTTAAGTCCAAACACTTCTGTGACTTACAAACTACGTATGAGTTTGGAGTCTGAATTAGCAAGCAGTTAATTCTTCAGAAACGTCATTAGAGAAAAATGTTAACTATTCTTGCCAGTGTGAGACATGTTCCAAAGAATAACAGCTGTTACTGATTCCCTTTCTAATGAGATGTCTTGGGCATTGTTAAAATTGGTTAGGCTCTCAGAGATGTGCATTTACCAAACTTGAAATAAATTAATTCCCTGGATCCTATGCTCCTAAACAAATTTCAGAGGAACTAATTAATCAAGATAGTTTTAAATAGAAAACCTTCCTGGTAGTCATTGTTGTCCAGCTCTGAAAGTGAGTTCTTAGGGCCTGAATTAGGTCAGGTCACAAGGAAGGACTGACCAGCTCTGGGAGTGGGCAAAGCATGTGTAAACTGAAATAGGGCAGAAGAAATTCTTCCTGTCATTGATGGCTCATTGGTTTCTACCTTGTCTTGAGATTTCACCTCTCACTCTATAAAACAAAACAGAACAAAAAAGTCTTCCCAATCTGAAAAAAAAAAAACACTTCAAAACCCAAAAGATTAATTTATAAAAAAATCAAAGGTGGGAAAGAATGTATTTCTCATCACAATTGCGCTAAAAAACTTGGATTTTTATGGGAAGGTACTCCTACATTTCAAAGCCACTTCTTGACCTAGGGTAAGATACAACATGTTGAGATTCAGATCCCTCAAATATAAAAGGAAGTCAAATAATAGGTCCTACAGAGGGAAATTATATGAGTTAAGGCATATAATATGCCTAAAACATAGTAAGAATTCAATAAATGTCCACTGCAATTACTGTTTTATCATCACCATCATTCTCACTTTAGTCTGGCACTAGCTCTTAAAAAGTCCTCACAATCCCAATCACTCTTCACTCCTGAGACCCCAACACAAAGCCACTTGTCCAACTGAGGCACAGTATGGATAAAAATGATCTTTGTTGGGCCCTTCCAACAGGAAAAAGCCCAAAATCATCAAGCTAATTAGACTATGATTTGAATCCATCTAATTTTCTATTCATATTCTCCACAACTCCTTCATGATTCTACATCCCAGGTAAATCGAATCCCTTCTTTGTCATAACATCATATGATTGCTGTTCTCTTTACCTTGTATCCTGTCCACATTGTCAGATGTCCAAATCCTACCTCCATGGCCAATCTCAATGTTCAACCTCAAAAACCACCTCCTTCACACTTCCAATGTGAAACTTTCTTTGAGTCTCTTTGCTCCTTGTGGCTGCTAAATTGTAGCACTTACATATCTTCTATTTGACTGAAAATTTATTAAGGCTAAGAGCTATATGTTCCAGCTTATTTTTGTTTCTATTAATAGAAATAATAATGCCAACAAAGTTGAATAGTATTTTAATTTTAATAACTAGCTCTTATATCATTTCTCACAAATGTTCATAGCTCTGTTTTATAAATGAGGAAAATTAAACCTTCTTAGAGAAGCATGGAGAAGGTAGGGATCATAGACAATGACAAAGCAAAGTCTAAAACTCTGCTCCTTTGACTTCATCTCCAGTGATCTTTCCAGTGGTCGCTCTATTTTTTTCATATTATTTACATAGGAGTCACTTTTACCAATGGTTCTTAGGCTCTCAGGCTGCCAAGTATTACATATTTGCAAATGTAATCACTGGATCCAATTTTCACAAAAGCAAAATTATGGAAACACTGTCACTAGCTCCTTCTTAATATTTTCCCCAACTTGCACCTCCAAGCTCCTTGCAGGTGCTTCCATACAGATGGTGTAAATTTTATACAAGTTCAATCTTATGAATCTAATGAAATGACTTACCAAGCCCATTTGTATACCAAAATCCTTTCTCAATTTTCTCAACACCCTGTCCAAATACTATCATTTATTCTTTATTATTTTATCAAGACATGAAATATGTTGAGTGCTAATGTTAATACAAAGCCTTTCATTAGTGCTTATTATGTAGTAAGGCAATAATCTAGGTATTTACATGTACTAACTCTGTATCTGCAAGTTAGATAACCACGTTATCTTTCCCTGGATGCCTTAAATTGGACATTTCTATAGACTTGTTTTAATGGAGACATTTTCTTGGCCTTAGAACTGTAAACTGGCAACTCATTAAATTCCTCTTTTTAAAAGCCATTCTGTTTCTGGTATATTGCATTCTGGCAGCTAACAAACTAAGACAGATTTTGATACCAGGAGTGAGGTACTGTTACAGTTTGCAAATGTCAAACGTGTTGGAATGACTTTTTAAATGGATAAGTGGGAGATTCTGGAACAGTTGCAAGAAGCTTGATAAATAAGGCCCAGAATGCTTTGAAGAGACTGTTGGTAGAAATGTGGACCCTAAAGACATTTCTGAGAAATCCTTAGACAAAAATAGCGCATGTGTTATTATAGCCTGTAAGGGAGGCAAACCTTATTTTCAAATGGCAGATAATCTGACAAAATTAACTAGTGTGTTTGGCTGGAAGGCCAATTTTAAATGGCACGATCTTGGATATTTAGCAGAAGAGAACTCCAAATTAGATATGGAAAGTGTAGCATGGCTTCTCCTCACAGCTTATAGTGCAATGCAACAGGAAAGAGATAAGCTGAGAACAGAACTCTTGTGTAAAAAGAAATCAGAAATTCATGTTCTGAAAGATTCTGGGCTTCCAGGAAGGGAGGCATCAGGATTTGGCCAAATGTGGAATCAGACAGCCATTTCAGATAAAACCAGGACTGAACATGGAGTTAGTCAATAAATATTTGTGGAAACTCCTTAGGACTGATCGGCATGATCAAAGGCTACTGCATCAAAAGCCAATGAGAGTGTTGTAGGATGTTTAAAGAGAACCACCACCACTTGGGATCGAAAGGAACAGGGAAGGAACACATTGGAGGAAAAGTAACTTCAGAGGCAAAACCATGGAGGTTGGGGTCGGAACTAAAGAAGCCTTGGTCCAGTAGAGCAAACCTACCCAAGAATGTGGAGAGGGTGATTTTGCCCTGAAGGTAGGGGATGGGCCTTGCACCTCATTGCAGTGGAAGAGTCATGCCATCTCAAGCCTTGGAGAGGGTGAAGCACATTCCTTGGAGTTTGGGAAGAACCTGGCTGCCACCATGTGGAGGGGTTGAGTGCGTGCCCTGGAAATGGCAGAGAGGCTGGGTGCAGCCTTGAAGCAATGGAAATGGGTATATGAATCCTACGACTGTTCCTCTTTTGCATGTTGGCAGTAAATAACTTGTTCTGAGTTTTACAGGTTCAGAGTCAGAGGAGAATTTTGCCTTGAGACAGACCATATACTGTTTTTTACCTTGTACAGTATTTGTACTGTTACTGAAATGGTTTAAGTCTTTCTGATATTGTCATGGAATTGATATATTTTGTGTTTGGAAAGAACATGTCTTTTTGTGGTTCAAAGGGTGGAATGTGCCTGTTTGAATCTGTGGTGGACCCCAGAAAAGCCATGTCCTTTAATCCTCATTCAATATTGCTGGTTGGGAGCATTTTGATTGTTCCCATGGAGATGTGGCCCGCCCAATTGCGGGTGGTAACTTTTGAGTAGATAACTTCCATGAAGTTGTGACTTCACACTTTAATCTTTTAAAAAAGGAATTTTGGAGAGAGTTCCTTTTCAGAGTCATGAGAAAGCCATAGAAAGACACAGCAGAGCTGAGCAGAACCATGAAGCAGAGAGTCCACAAGCCTTTTACTTTGGGAGGTGAAGAATGCCTCCCAGGCAGTTTCATAAAGCAAGAAACCAGGAGAGAAAGCCAGCAGACACTGCCATGTTTGCTATGTGCCTTTGCAGCTGAGAGATAAATGCTGAAAACATCATTTACCTTCTTGAACCAAGGTATCTTTCCGTGGATGCCTAAAACTGGACATTTCTGCACACTTGTTTTAATTGGGACATTTTCTTGGCCTAAACAGTATAAACTAGCAACTTATTTAAATGCCTTTTTAAAAAGTCATTCTGTTTCTGGTGTATTGCATTCTGGTTGCTAGCAAGCTAAAACACTACCTACTCTATTATATAAGGTCAACATAAGTGTTGCTTCCTTTTGAAACAGAGCTCGAAGGATATTAAGACATGATGAGAAAGGAAGAAAGAAAGAAACACACAGACGGGCTCAGGGGGTCTGAAGCTTGAGTTTACTTCAGACAGATTTCAGACAACTTTATTCTTAACCAGATCCTGGTTATATATCACAGGATGACAATAGGCATGCACGCATTTCCTGAGGGAAAAAAGTTCTTATCTTTCAGTGTTCTTCCTTCATACTTAAAATAACCATTTGGGGTAAACAAGCATTCTCTTCCTCCTAGACTGGCTTGCATTAATCAGATAACATAAAGCAGCTTACAGCGGCCACCACCCTAATGCCATCTACTCCCAAGTAGTTCTGCAGGTCTTATGTTAATCCTATCTCCTACACATAAGCCAATAACCAAAGCTAGATAAACATACCACAAGAAAAGAAAACAAGAGACCAGTTTTTTTCTTATAAATATAGATGCAAAAATACTCAAAAAATTGCAAATCAAATTCAGTAGCACATTAAAAGAACGATATACCATGACCAAGTGGGTTTAATTCCAGTTCTGCAAGTGTAGTTCAACACAAGAAAATATATTAAGAAATTACACCACGTTAACAAAATGATGGGTAAAACAAAGTGATCATCTCAATGATGCATAAAAACTTTTGGCAAAGCAGAGCATCCTTTCTGGATAAAAAAAAATTGACAGTAGGTATATAAGGAAACTTCCTCGAGATTAAAAATCCACAGCTAACTTTGTACTCAATGGTGAAAGACTGAAAGCTTTTTCTCTGAGATCAAGAACAAGATAAAGATACCCCCTGTCAAAGGTGTTATTCAGCACTGTACTAGAAGTTCCAGCCAGAGTAATTAGGCAAAAAATAAAAGAAATTAAAAGAAATACAAACTGGAAAGGAAGGAGCAAAACTCTCACTATTTGCAGATGGCATGATCACGTATATAGAAAGTCACAAAAACTACAACAAAACTCCTAGAGCTAATACACAAGTCCAGCAAAGAGACAGGACACAAGATAAACATTCAAATATCAGCAGCATTTCTATACACTATCAATGAGTGATCTGAGGAGAAATTCAAGAAAAAGTTCCATTTACAATAACAATTAAAAATATCAAGTATCCAGGAATAAACTTAACCAAAGATATAAAGAACTTGTACACATAAAACTAACAACACATGGTTTAAAAAAATCAAAGAAGAGCTAAATAAATGGAAGGGCATTCCAGGTTCGTGGTTTGGAAGACTAAATATCATTAAGATGCCAGTTGTATCCAAATTAATTTAGAGATTAAAAACTCCCAATGAAAACTTCAACAGCCTACTCTGTAGAAACAGAAAAGCCAACTATTGAATTCATATGGAAAGGTAAGCCCTGAAAAGCCAAAAACATCTTGAAGGAGAAGAATGAACTTTGAGGACTCACATCCTGACTTTAAAGCATATTGAAAACTCACTGTTGTCAAAACAGGATGATAGTGGCCTAGGGATAGATACATTGACCAATGGAATCAAATTAAGAGTTCAGAAATAGACCCTTACATCTACGGTCCATTAAATTTTGACAAAGCTGTCAGTCCACTCAACTGGGAAAAAATCATCTCTTCAACAAATAACACTGAGAACTCAGTATCCATATGCAAGAGAAGCTCTAACTTACACCATAAACAAAATTAGCTCAAAAATAGATCAAAGACCTAAATATAATAACCAGGACTATAAAACTCCTAGAGAAAAATGTAAGGAAGCATCTTCTAGATGTTGTGGTGGACAGTGATTTCTTATACTTTTCACACAAAGCACAAGCAATGAAAGAAAAAATAGGGAAATGGAACCTCCTAAAAATAAAAAAGTTTGGCACATCAAAAGTCTTTGTCAATAAACTGAAAAGGTGAGCTACTTGACAGTATAAAATATTTGGAAACCACATATCCAATAAGAGTTTAATTGTCAGTATATGTAAAGAGATCCTACAACCTACAGTATAAAACAAACAACCCAATTTAAAAATGAGCAAAACACTTGCATAGATATTTCTTCAAAGAGGAAATAAAAATGACAAAAAGCAAAGGAAAAGAAGATGATGTTATGGTGAGTGAAATAAGGCAGACACAAAAAGAAAAATACTGCATGACCCCACTATTTTTAACTAATTATAATAAGCAAGTTCATAGACTCAGGATCTAGAATATAGATTACTGGGAGATAGATTAGGATTAGAGAATAAGGAGTTGAGTTTTAGCTTGTACAGAATTTTCCATTTAGGCTGATTGTAAAGGTTTGGAAATGGATGAAGTTGATGGCAGCATATTATTGTGAATTTGTGATTGAAAGCATTGAAATATATGGGTGGATATGGTTAAAGGGAGAATCTTTAGATTATATATATATTACTAGAATAAAAACTAAAAGATGAAACAGGACAGTATAATACAGTGAAATTTATTGCAGTATATATTTAATAATGCAAGCATAAGAAAGTTCTTTCATGAATTACAACAAATGTATCATACTAATATGAGGTAATAATAATAATAGGGTGGTATATGGGTAAAACTACACCTAATATAAATAATGGGTGACAGATCCATTTTAATAATGTCAGCAATTGTAACAAAGATAACTGCTATTAAAATACTAAATTTTTTTTAAATGCCATCTATGTTCCACACCGATGCAAGCTGTTATTGGTGGGATGGTGTGCGGAAATCCTGTATTTTATATGGAATCATTTTGTAAACACAAAACTTCTTTAATAAAAAAAGGAAAAGTAAGAGGAAATATGGTACCTTGTATCCATTGTAATCTATTACTAAAAGAAAAATAATGTCATTTTTTAACTATTAGCTAATGAATTTAGGGGAAATTTGGATTGTGCATATACACAGTGACAATCACATCCCTGATAAAAGACTTCTCCTTTCTATTCCCATTTTGGATTATTTTCTTAGCATAGACTATGTGAATTTGAATTACTTAGCTAAATCATAAGAACATTTTAGAGCCTCTAAATAAATATTTTGAAATAAAAAAATTCAAGTGATGGAACTAAGATTCAAATTTAGATGATTGTCTCCAAAACCCAACTCTTGCTCATCCAAACCCAAGCTATTTCCTTTCTCATGCCATCTTCCACCCATTGCTGCTTCCAAGATCTTGCAGCAGAAATAATATTGAGGAACAATAATATTGAATAACTTGCACACTTAGGATGCAAAATTCCAGTATTTAGATTGAATAGTTTTGTTTTTGTTAGGAAACAGCTAAATACATTTGTAGTTTGTAAAGTAAGTCCATGGCTATTATTTAAATAATCTTAAAATAGCCCTGCAATATGACAGATATTGTCATTTCCTGCATTTAACCCAGAATGACTAGGCTCATATTTGGAAAGCACAATCAACAAGAGTATATCTTGGAGCCACTACCCTGTAAACTCCATGCATGGAGAAAAGATGTCCATCTTATTCAATGTTCTGTACAGAAACACCAGAATTCATGTGAGGCACACAGGAGAATTTCAATAATTATTTCTAAGCAGATGAATTATAAGGCCTTCTGATACTAAATTCTGTCTTTCTTTTCATTACCTCACATTGTATATCTACCATCTCCGATGGACCATGCCCATATAAGGTGTCAAATAATCAACAAATGTTGTGTGTGTCCTGATTACTCTACTGCCTGCCATTCCCCTGTCTCTCTGCTTCTCCTCAGGCTTCCACATTCCATGAGGTACAAAAACATTGCAATTAGACCAATTAATGACCCTGCAGTAGTATCTAGGTCTTCAAGCGACAGGAAGAATTTTGTATATCTCACTTTAAATCAATGACTAGAAATGATTAAGCTTACCAAGGAAGGCATGTCAAAAGCCAAGATATGGCAACGACTATATAGCCTCTTGTGCTATATAGTCAAGTTCTTGACTGCAAAAAGAAGCTATTGAAAAAAATTAAAAGTGCTACTCATTGAACACATATATGTTAAAGGGAAACTAAATAGAAACAGCTTTATTGCTGATACAGAGAAAGTCTTCATGGTCTGGATAGAAGATGAAACCCAGACATAAAATACCTTTAAACAATCTGAACCAGAGCCCTAACTCTCTTCAATTTTTCAAAGGCTGAGCGAGATGGGGAAGCTGCAGAAGAAATGTTTGGAGCTAGCAGAGGTTGGTTCATGATGGTTAAGAAAAGAAGTCATCTCTATAACAAAAGTGCAAGGTGAAGGAGTAAGTACTGATAGGAAGGCTGCAGAAGGTTATCCAGAAGATATAGCTAAGATAATTGATGAAAGTGTCTACACTAAACAACCAAGTTTCAGTGTAGGTCATACAGCTTTACATTAGAAGATAACACCAAGAAATTTCATAGCTAGAGAGGAGAAAATGCCTAGCTTCAAAGTTCCAAGAGACAGATGACTTTGACACTGTTTACTGCCTGCTAGTGGCTGGTCAAAACCTTTTTCTTTGAAAAACTGGTTAATGTTTGCTCCATGGGCATAATATTTATACTTTCTTATATTGTTTGCATTTTCATTGTGTATTGAAGTGAAAACATGTTTTAATTCTTCCTACTTCATTTGTCATATTATTTTTATTTTTAATGTAAATCTGTTTTGAATATTTGAATTTAAACATTCTTTAGAATATTTATTTCTAGTATTTCTTTTAAAATTCACTTTTAAAGATATTAAAATCTTGATCTTTTATTTACCTTAAATTTTAAAAAGATTTCATTAACCAGATATTTCTTTCCTAGCAATAATAATAAAATTACTTTAGATGTAAAATGTGACATAAATTCATAAGACAAACACATATGGCAATGAAAAAGTAAGTAATTTATCTTAAGTTTACATTTGAGTGTTCTAAAAGATTCTTTTCAGTTTTTTACCAAAACGCCTTACTGGCCAAGTAAATTTTGTCAGGTATCCAATATAGAAAAGATACAAACAAATTATGCAGTAACTTACAGCAGAACATTTAACTTAAATAGAAAAATATTTAATATTATGGGTGAAATAAAATGTAGAATAAAATCTTAAAACTGTCATTTTCCTAATTTTGCTGTAATTATATTAATTTAATCTTGAAAATTGCATTTAAAATTCAATTACATAAAAAAGGGCAGTGCAATGGTGGCTCAGGGGCAGAATTCTTTCCATTCATGCCAGAGACCTGGATTCAATAAAAAAAAATCAACTAATTGTTAAAACCAAAATACTCACACAGTGGAAGATTTTATGTTTTACCGACTCTCAACACTATATTTGAGTATGAATAAAATAAAGGAAACATAAGCTGATAAAAGTAAATAATTGACAACATACCTGTTAATATAGAGATAGTAATTCAAGTGATTGTTTTATCAAAAATTATTACTTACAGTTTGAGGAATCTTCACACATTAGTAAAGGTGAAGAGTTACAAGCACTAGTTAGAATCCATGAAGATAAATGATTGAGAGAATGGTGTATCCTGCAAATATTATCCCAAAGGAACGAATAAAATAAATGCTCCATAATGATAAGTGAAAGATATCACCACTCTTCATTAATTCCTTGTTCCTTCTGCATCTCAGCATTACAAAGGATTGCCTGTCCCTACTTTACTGGATTTAGGAATGGCCAGTAACTTGCTTCAACCATTGAAACATAAAAATAAATGGCATGAGACTCCTAGGAAGATGGTCAAATAGAATAGATCAATTTCAGCCCTGATTGATGGAGAAATTAGAGAAGGGATAAGGGTACTGAGATCATGATTTAAGAGTGCAACTGACCTAGAGGAGTCTTCTGCACCATGTAAGGTACCTCTGTTTGCAGAGGCCGAGGAAATGAGAAGCAGAAAGCTGGAGCCTGGCACATGGAGCCCACAGGAGTGCACAGATGGAAGCTGGGGACTAGGTAGTAAGCTAGGCCATGTTCCTTGAACATGCTACCCTCACCAGCAAATTCCATGACTCTCTCCATACCCCACGCACCCAACTCCATCACCTGCTCTCATTCCCCATGCTCCAAGCACACCCAGTGCACGAACCCACAATAAAATTCTACTCCAAGTGCAGATCAATCTGATTATCGTGCACCCCTCCCAAGCCCTACCTTCCCATCCCTATTCCCTGCAGGCAGTCGCCAGTGCATAAGGGCTATGGTTGCTAACTTCCATACCCAGGCTATGCCCACCCATAGTATTTCACAGCCTCACCCCACTCCCCCTGAGCTCTATGCATCACTTTACAGCACTCTTCATCCTACACATATGCACCCAGTCACGTATTTTAGCTGTGGAACTCCAGCTTCTGACACTACTAGACCTGCACATGTGCCCAGGCCCCAAATCATGTCCTTCAGCTCTGGGAACTTCAGATTACAGCAGTCCTAGAGCTACACATGTGCATGGCCCTTAGTCACACATTCCCAGCTCTGAGAAACTGCCAAACTGTGCAGTGGGGTAACAGCTGCCCCCAACAAACAAAGGTATAATATCAACCTTCTGTCACAGCTTTAAACATATGCACAAAGGGTCCTGCACCCCAGATAGTGCACACCAGGTTTATACCCCACAGATGGGTTTCCACTACACAGCTATATCCTTCTTGGTCACTGGGTGCCCACATTCACAAGTATCAGCAAAATATCCCCAACCAGCACCTATACCTGCCCTGAAATGAATCACTGAACAGTTGTGCCCTGCCCTGCCCTGTACCCTGCTCCCTGATACACTTCCATCCTGCAAACACAAGTCTTTAGATTACTGAACAAAATCAACTCCTAAAGTAAATCAATCAAGATATTTACATGTGATAAAACAACAGACGATCACTAAGAATATCACATGTAGACAGATATATCCCTGCGTAAGGACAAAATTAAATTCTGGAGAAGACACAGCAGTTGGAACAACTGATCAAAGATATTCATACAACTGGAGTGGGAAATGGCATAAAGGAGATAAAGAAGACAGTAGACGAGCATAAAGAGGAATTTGAAAGAATAAATAGAAAAATAGCAGATATCACAGAGATTGCAGACCCTGCTGACCAAATACAAGGCATACTAGAGGCATGCAACACCAGATTTAAAAGAAACTGAAGAAAGAGTAAGTGATATAGAGGACAGGATAACTGACTTCAAAGATTCAAAAGAACAAGTGGCAAGAAAGATGGAAAAATTTGAATTAGATCTCAGGAAAATGAAGGACAAAACAAAGCATGGAAATATAGGAACAATTGGTGTCCTAGAAGGAGGAGAGAGGAGTAAAGGGCTAGGTAGAGTAGTTGAGCATCAAATGGGGAAAACGTCCCAATCCTTATAAAGGACATAAATATTCAAGTCAAAGAAACCCAATCAAGTCCAAAAAGAATAAATCCAAATAGTGTATCACAAAGACACAAGCTAATCATTCTGACAAATATTGAAGAAAAGCAAAAAATTCTGAAAGCAGCAAGAGAAAAACAATCTACTACATACAAAGGAAACCACATAGGGCTGATTTCAGACTACTCAACTAGCACCATGGAGTTAAGACAGTTATAGGATATATTTAAGATCCAGAAAGAGAAAGACTTCCAGCCAAGAATTCTGTACCCAGTGAAATTGTTCTTCAAAACTGAGGAAGAGATTAAAGTTTTCAGAATTAAATAAGACTTGGGAAAATCTATAATCAAGACCTGAATGAATTATTCAACAAGAGACCAGACCTACAAGAAATATTAAAAGGAGTTCTGCTGTTGAAAATTAAAAAAAGACAGGTGAGGGAGGGTACAGAATTGAAGAGTAACACTAAGGGAATTTTAAAAATACAAAGAGAAAGAGGGAAAAGAATATATAGATTTGAGAAATAAAATAAAAATGACAATGGTGGAATCAAGAAATGTGTTTTCAATAACAACCTTGAACGTCAATGGTCCAAACTTACCAATTAAAAGATACAGATTGATGGAATGGATTCAAAACACAATCTAGCCATATGGGGCTTACAAGAGACTCATCTTAGACACAAAGATGCAAATAGATTGAAAGGGAAAGAGTGGAAAAATATTTTTCCATACAAGTTGTAACCAAAAGAAAGCAGGAGTAGTTATACCAATATCAGACAAAAGATAATTTAAATGTAAAGATATCATAAGAGACAAAAAAGGACACTATATACTAATTAAAGGGTCAATTAACAAAAAATATATAATAATCATAAATGTTTATTCTCCCAATCAAGGAGCTTCAAAGTACATGAGACAGACATTGGCAAATCTGAAGAGAGTGATAGAGGTTTCAACAATAACAGTAGGAGGTGTCAATACACCACTCTCCTCTATATATAGAACAACCAAACAGAAGGTTAACAAGGAAATAGAGAAGTTAAATAACTTGATAAATAAATTAGACCTAACATACATATATAGGTCATTGCACCCCAGAACATAAGGTAATGCAGTCTTTTCTAATGCTCATGGAACATTTTCCAGGATAGATCATATATTGGGGCACAAAACAGGTCTTTATGAATTTAAAAACTTTAAAATAATTCAAAACATTTCCTCTGATCACAATGGGATGAAGCTGAAACTCAGTAATCACCAAAGAATGAGAGCATTTAGAAATATATGGAAATCAAATAGCACAGTCTTAAACAACCAGTGGCTCAAAGAATAAATTGCTAGAGAAATTAGTAGCTATGTGGAGATGAGTGAAAATAAGAATACAACTTATCAGAACTTATGAGATGTGGCAAAGGCTGTGCTGAGAGTGAAATCTATTGCTCTAAATGCCTATATTAAAAAAAAAACAGGAAAGAGCAAAAGTCAAGGACTTAACAGTACGCTTGGAGGAACTTGAGAAAGAACAGCAAACCAACCCACAAGCAAATAGAAGAAGAGGAATAACAAAGATTAAAGCAGAGATAAATGAATGGGAGAACCAAAGAACAATAGAAAGAATCACTAAAACCAAAAATTGGTTCTTTGGAAAATCAATACACTTGGTGGACCACTAGCAAGACTAACAAAGAAAAAAAAGAGAGGAGATGCAAATAAACAAAGTCAGAAATGAGAAGGGGTGTGTTACCAAAGACCCTGAAGAAATACAAGAAACTATAATAGGATACAATGAACAACTATACGTCAACCAACTAGACAACTTAGATGAAATGGACAAATTCCTGGAGACACAAAAGCAAATTACACTGACTCAGGAAGAAATGGAAGATCTCAACAAAGCAATCACAAATAAGGAGATTCAATCAGTCATCAAAAATCTTCCTATAAAAACATCCAGGGCCAGATGGTTTCACAGTGTAATTTTATCAAATATTACAAAAAAGAACTAACACCAATTCTGTTCAATTTTTTCTAAAAATTGAAGAAAAGGAACTCTACCTAACTCATTTTAGGAAGCTAATATCATTTTAATTCCAAAACCAGGAAAGATATTAAAAGAAAGGAAAACTGCAGGCCAATCTCCCTAATGAACACAGACGTAAAAATTATCAACAAAATATTAATAAATTGAATTCAACAACACATTAAAAGAATTATAAACCACGACCAAGTGGGATTTATACCAGGAATACAAAGATGGTTCAACACAAGAAAATCAATTAATGTAATATAACATTAACAGTTCAAAAGGGGAAAATCACATGATCATCTTGATTGATGCTGAAAAACATTTAACAAAATGCAAAATCCTTTTCTGATAAAAACACTCCAAAAGCTAGGAATCAAAGGTGAATACCTCAATATGATAAACGGGAATATATGAAAACCAATGATTGGCATCATACTCAATGGAGAGATAATGAATGCATTACCCCTAACATCAGGAATGAGAGAAGGAAGCCCACTGTCGCCACTATTATTCAACATTGTGCTTGAAGTTCTAGCTAGAGCAGTCAGTCAGGACAAAGAAATAACAGTGATCCAAATTGGAAAGGAAAAAGTAAAACTCTCATTATTCATAGATGACATGATACTATACTTGGAAGATCATGAGAAATTTAAAGCAAAGTTACTTGAGCTAATAAACAAATTCAGCAAGGTGGTGGAACATAAAATGAATGGGCAAAAATCAGTAACATTTCTATACACAAGCAATGACTTCACTGAGGAGTAAGATAAGGAAAAAATTCCATTCAAAATAGTAACAAAAAGCATCAAGTTCCTAGGAACTTACTGAACTTAGGATGTAAAGGAATTGTAAACAGAAAGCTAAACAACATTGCTAAAAGAAATCAGTAGAAATCTAAATAGGTGGAAAGACATTCCCTTCTCATGGATAGGAAAGCTAAACATGGTTAAGATGTAAATTGTCCCCAAATTGATCTACCGATTCAACATAGTACAAATAAAGATACCAACAACCTACTTTGATGACTTGGAAAAGCTAGATAACAAATTGATCAGGAAGGGAAAGAGACCCTAAATAGCTAAAAGCATCCTAAAAAGAGGAAGAAGTGGGAGGATTAGCATTCCCTGACTTTAAAGCCTATTATAAAACCACAGTGGTCAAAACAGCATGGTGCTGGCACATAGATAGAAGTATTGACCAATGGAGTTGAATAAACTGCATAAATAGACCACAAAATCTATGGTTAACTGATTTTTGACAAGTCCCCCAAGTCCTCGGAACTGGGAGAAAATGGTCTTTCCAATAATTGGTCATGGAAGAACTGGATATCAATAACCAAAAGAATGAAAGAAGACCCCTATCTTACACCCTACACAAAAATTAACTCAAAGTGGATCAAACACCTAAATATAAGAATTAGCATCATAAACCTTCTAGAAGAAAAGATAGGGAAACATCTATGAGACCTAGTAATAGGAAGCAGCTTACTAAATTTTACATCCAAAGCACAAGCAGCAAAAGAAAAAAATAGATAAACGGGAATTCCTCAAAATCAAGTGCTTCTGCACCTCAAAAGACTTTGTCAAAAATGGTGAAGAGGCAGTCAACTCAATGGGAGAATATATTTGGAAATCACATATCAGACAAAGGAAGGATTTCCTATATCTACAAAGAAATCATACAACTCAACAACAAAAGACCAAGCAACCCAATTTCAAATTGGGCTAAACATACGAATAGGCATTTTTGTTTCAAGAGTAAACACAAATGGCTCAAAAGCACAAGAAGAGATGCTCATTTTCATTGGTTATAAGGGAAATGCAGATCACGACTACAATGAGATACCACCTCACACCTATAGGAATGACTGGTATTAAACAAACAGGAAAATATAAATGTTGGAGAGGATGTAGATAAAAATGTGACACCTTCGCACTGCTGGTGGGAATGTGTAATGGTGCAGCCACTGTGGAGGACTGTTTGGCAGTTCCTTAGGAAACTAAATATTGAGTTGCCCTTTGATCCAACTATAGCACTACTTGGCGTATATCCAGAGAAGTTGAAAGCAATGACAAAAACAGGCATTTGCACACCAATGTTCACAGCAGCATTATTCACAATCGCCAAAAGATGGAATCAAACCAAATGGCCATCAAGAGATGAGCGGATCAAGAAAATATGGAATAACCATGTGACAGAATATTATGCAGCAGTAAGACGAAATGAATTCCTGAAGAAATGACAAGATGGATAGGCCTTGAGCACATAATGCCAAGTGAAAAAGCCATACACAAAAGGATAGATACCATATGATTCCACTTTTATCACAAGCACAAAAGTATAATCAGAGGCTAATAATACAGAATATAAGGGACTTATAGGTACATAGAAGCTAGAGATGGGTGAACCGTTAGCTAATGAGTTTGAACGCCAATGTAAGGGAATAGTTAGAAGTGAAAGTGGCTCTCCAGTGGATCTATAAGTAATATTACCATATTGAAGATGAACAAGAATGAAAGGGGTTGTATAGACCTATGTGTTCCACTGACTAACACTAGAAATATGTGGTAAATAATGGGGGAAAAGGACAAGTGTTAAGAGAAGGTTTGGATTTCCTATTTGGTGAGGGTGTGTTTATTGGTTTTCTTTCCTTGGGAACAATGAAATTATCTAAAAATGAGAATGTTGATGGACTGTGGACGTCCGGCACTATACATGATGTCTGATGATTGCAGGTGGCTGAAGGATTCACTGACTGAGAAGTAGATTGGTGAATGATGGTGTCTGCTTATGAATGAAGATTGTGCTGCTACAAAAAGAAATAAACTCGTGAGGCATGCAGCAATGTGAATGGACATTTGGGACATTTGTTGAGGCAAAATAAACCATAAACAAAGGAACAACAATGGTATGGTCACATAGAAAATGCATATAAAAAATAGAGGACCAGGCTGTAAGATTTTCAGAGCAGACCCATTAAGTCCAGAGTGGTGATTATTATTTCTGGATTTTGAAAGATGGTTTTATATATATATATATATATATACCCTGATATTTAGAGGTAAGAACAAAGCTGATCAGATTGAGGTTAAAGTAATTCAGAACACAGGAGTAAGGAAGAAAATTTCTAAATTTTAGAACCAACATACTCTTTGAGACCAAAGGAAGAAATGTCTATTTTGTTACAGAAATTTTCTATAGTGCATAATCTAACCCAACCTATCTGCATAGCTCATTTGAACAATTGAAACAGAAGGAGCCCTGAATAAGAAAGAGGACCTTTAATCCTGTACAGATTGTGATGCCTGTGTACACCCTGGAGTCTATTAAGCAGATAATCAAAAAGTATTGGCAGTCTCTTGAGGGATGGGAGAAATAATATAGAACAATTACACCTTATCCTCAGGGAATCCCCTTATACTGTTACAAACTTTAGGAACACCCAAATCAATAGGCCATGCCCTCAATCCTGGGGGTTCCTCTTCTGACACTTATATTGGTAGTGGAGAAGCTTAGACCACCTAAAGGCATGCCTAAGAGTTACTTGTGGAGGACGTCTTTTGTTGCTCAGATGGGGCCTCTCTACGCCCATCTCTGCAATTGAAATCATTTTCTGCCCCCTCACATGGGGACTGACATGACATCCAGGGGTGAAAGTCTCCCTGAGGACCTGGGAGATGACTCCCAGGGATGAATCCTGTCCTGGTACTTTCATATCAATAATTCCATCCTGACCAAAAGGGGGAAAGGAAGTGTAACTACTAAAGTATCAGTGGCAGAGAGTTCAAATATATTTGAGTGGGTACTCTAGAGGTTGCTCTTATGAAAGCTTCAGTTAGACCTTGTGACCTCTCATAACTTGCCAACCCCCAACCAGAACCATTCCAGCCAACCCTAAATATCACCTACAGCAATATATAAGATTCCACAAGGGTTCCATGCACTAGAGTAACTTTCCAGGAACGTATAGCCTCCAGATAGGTCTCTGGTCCAGATAAGTCCTGAAACCTAGCCCAGCCTCCACAGAACATCAGATAGTTCCTTCTCCTACCCCATGTTAGTGACAGACCCTTCCAATATGGAAACTTCAGAATGGCCATAGCCAAAGCACTCCTATAGAGAGGGATGGAAAGATCAAAGATGATGGTGCAGTTATACAGTGAAGATAGGATTTAACAAATGAATATGAATGCTGAATCATTAAACGGATACCCCATTAAAACTTTGAATTCTTAGATCAGCTAGAAGTAAAAACATAAAGTTATGGAAATAGAACCCATGTCAAACTCTGAAATATACTCTACAAGTTATTGTGGTGCTGTGCTTTGAAAATTTATTGCTTTTTTGTATACATGTTATTTTTCACAGAAAAGAAGGAAAAAAGTCAGTTGTGAAAATAAAAAATATTTAAGCCTTCTAGCCTCCTATATTCTGGAGCAGTTGGGGGAGGAATCTGGGTGGATTGTTTAGTAGCCCATGACAAACTCTGGGATCTGTCCTGTAACTACTTGTTGAAGAGTGCTTTGAAAACTATTGCTTTTTTATTTCTTTGCTTTGTATATATGTTATACTATACAATAAAATAGTGTAAAAAATAAAAAGCATGTGTCACTGCTAGTTGAAGCAAATAAGAGTCTGCACACTCTCTCTTCTCCCACACTGAATAGCAAAGTTCCCAATGGTGAAGCTTTTGATTACTGGTAGTCTTTGAATATAGAATTCACCCATATAAAAAATAATTGTGCCCTGAATAAGAAATAAATTGTTTTCTTTATTGGTTTAAGGAATTGAGATTTGGGGATCATTGTCACAATAGATTAGCCTAGAGGATTGCAACAGATATATAATACTTTGAACTTATGATAGAAAGATTGTATAACTATAAATGATGAGAAAGCATAAAGATTGTTCATCAAAAGTCTGTTTTGAAAATACTAACATTAAAGAAATATAGTAATTTATTACCAGAAAACTCTGGTGTGTACTTTTTTGCCTATATTTAGTTTTAGATCTGAATAAGTATGTAAAATGGCTTAAGAATCTGACTTTGAAGGGCGGGCCACAGTGGTTCAGCAGGCAGAGTTCTCGCCTGCCATTCCAGAAACCCAGGTTTGATTCCTGGTACCTGCCCATGCAAAAAAAGATTCTGACTTTGAAGCAAATTTCCTTACCATAGAAAATCGCTATTTACAATCTTCACTCAAATGTTCATAGCTTGAAGCACCCTTATAGTGACTCAATATTACATATGAGCTGACAACCAAGAAGGACCAAATATGTGGGAAAGTCTCTAAAATGAAAAAACAGTAATTAAAACAGATAATAAATAGAACTTGAGAGAAAACAATAGGAATTACACAAGAACAAGGAAAAAATCAATTGTGAGACAAGAAAAATATATACATGAAACAAGAGCAGAATGCTACATAAGAAGTATGATAGCCCAGAAAGATTTAAAATATAATAGCAGAAATTATGAACTCTATATAGATAGCACAGATAGGGGAGGCAACATTGAGCAAAACTTTGAAAAGTAAAGCAAAAAGCAAAAGATGGAAATTTAGAAAACAAAATATAAGAAAAATAGAAACACACGCCAAGAAGTCAAACATCTCAGTTAATAAGAGTTCAAGAGAAAAACAACAGAGAAAGAATAGGTAAAAAATCATCTATGAAATAAATCAAGAAAATATTCTAAAATTTGATTTAGAACATGAAGAATATGAAATTCTAAATTTCAAAGTCAGCACTTAGGGTGAAAATATACCAAAAGCAAGTCACCACAATGTGAATTTTTAGGAACATGAAGAATTATCATGAACTTCCAAAGAGAGAGGACAAACAAGTCTCATACATAATGCTGAGGATTGAAATGAACTCAGATTTATTAACTGCAACATTGAAAGCTAGAAAGGAAAATCAATTTCTTCAAACTATGAAGAAAATTATTTCCTACTCAGAATTATACACCCAATCAATATAGTCCTTAAAAATAAAGAAACTTATTCCTGAAAGGAGAAGATAATCCAACTGATAATTATGCCTGAGTCACCCCAAGAGAACCTCTTTTGTTGCTCAGATGTGGCCTCTCTCTCTAAGCCAACTTGATAGATGAACTCACTGCCCTCCCCCACACACGGGACCTAAGTTCCAGGGGTTTAAATCTCCTCGGCAATGTGGGACAGAACTCCCATGGATGAACCAAGACAAAACATCATGGAACTCAGAAAGCCTTCTTGACTGAAAAGGGGAAGATAGAAATGAGAAAAAATAACATTTCAGTGGTTGAGAGATAGTTCAAACAGAGTTGAAAGGTTATTCCAGAGACGTTTTTTAAATGAATTATATAAATATTCCTCTTTAGTTTATGGTGAATTGGAGTGGCTGTAAGGAAGTAACTGAAACTGTTGAGCTGTGTTCCAACCTTAATTCTTCAAGATGACTGTATAAAATACAACATTTGCAATGTGACTGTGTGATTGTGAAAACCTCATGTCTGATGCCCCTTTTATCCAGGGTATGGACAGAGAAGTTAAAAAAATATGGATAAAACTAAATAAATAACAGGGAGGACAAAAAGTAAAATAACTTGGGTAGATGGAAATACTGGTGGTCAGTGAGAGAGGGGAGTAAGGGTGTGGTATGTATGAATTTATTTCTTTGTGTTTCTTTTTCTGGAGTGATGTAAACGTTCTAAAAGTGATCATGGTGATGAACACAAAACTATGTGATGAAAAATAAAAAAATAAAATACAGAGAATAGAGATCACTTTAGACATATAATTTTTAAAACACTTTATCTCTCTCAGAGGAAATAACTTTATTGAAATTTTTACCACCTTCTCAAAAAAGTACCAGAGCTCTAAGGAACAAGGAGGTAAACCAAGAAAGGGAAACAAGGGTTATAGGGAGAATGGGAGCTGACACAATGAAAAGGTAAGGGATTTGGTTTAGCGGAGATCTCAGGATGATGACTTTAGCAAACAATCCACCAGACCAGAGTGGAACAAGTCAGAGGTTTTCACGAGAAATTTCTTTAAGGCAAACTTGATAGAATACCTGATTCATCTCAAAATACAATTGATAGAGAATTCAGGGTACAATTAAAAATGCATACATAAGAAAATGAAACAAAAATAAAAGAGTAAAATTAAGTTATGAGAAAAAAGTACAAGTAATGAAAGCTATCCAGAATATATTACATGACTCAATTGTGAAGAGATTTACATTGTGAAATATGATAAAACTAAAAAATATTCATAATGTAATACATGCCTCAGTTAAGAATAGTGCTTGCACAATGAAAGAAATGATACAGCTGAATATTTGCATTATCAAATTATAATATGATTCCATTTGGTGATGGGGAATGTAAAAGGTACGTGGTTGGTGCAGGGAAATGGGACTTCAGGGAAAGAAAAATCCTCATCTTTTATTCTGGGAAGCCAAGAGATAGGAATCAAAATTAAAATAACTCAAGAAGGGAAAAGTATAAGCAAATTATTTAGTGGCTGTCTCTGGGGATGGCGATATGGGGTGGGGGGCCATATCCATATGAAAAGAAACTGCTCCTATTTTTTAATAGGAAGCTTTATAGAACTAAGCAATTCTTTAAATTTTGTGCATGTAAAATTCTGATCAAATGAAACCTAAAATAAATACAATTAAAGAAAAAGAAGGGCGGGCCGCGGTGGCTCAGCGGGCAAAGTGCTTGCCTGCTATGCCGGAGGACCTCGGTTCGATTCCCGGCCCCAGCCCATGTACCAAAAACGGAGAAACAGAATACAATAAAAACAAGCAAATGTTTAAAAGATGTTTTAAAAAAAAAAAAAAGAAAAAAAAAAGAAAAAGAAGCCGAAAAAGGAGAGAATGGGACCTGGAGCTAGTGAGCAAAATGAAGATTTCAATGAAGCAGTCAAACTAGTCAAGAGCCAACAAGACTGAAGCTGCAAATTGGATTGGGAAATTACTTCCCTCTCCCTGTCAGCAGGTGGAATGGGCATTTTTTTCATTGATTTATTAATTAAAGAAATTAACAGCAAACAAAGACATTAACACATGATCATTCCATTCTACATATATAATCAGTAATTCAAAATATCATCACATAGCTGCATATTCATCATTTCTTAGAACATTTGCATCAGTTCAGAGAAAGAAATAAAAAGACAACAGAAAAAGAAATGAAATGAAAACAGAAAAAAAAGATTATACATACCATACACCTTACCCCTCACTTCAATGATCACTAGCATTTCAAACTAAATTTATTTTAACATTTGTTCCCACTATTATTTATCTTTATTCCATATGTTCTACTCATCTGTTGACAAGGTAGTAAAAGGAGCATCAGACACAAGGTTTTCACAATCACACAGTCACATTGTGTAAGCCACATCATTACACAATCATCAACAAGAAACATGGCTACCGAAAGATCGCTCTACATTTTCAGGCAGTTCCCTCCAGCCTCTCCATTACATTTTGGATAACAAGGTGATGCCTACTTAATGCATAAGAATAAACACCAGGATAGCCTCTCAACTCTGTTTGGAATCTTTCAGCCATTGAGACTTTGTCTTATTTCACTCACCCCCCTTTTGGTTGAGAAGGCTTTCTCAATCCCGATGCTGATTCTCAGATCACTCTAGGGTTTTTCTAAATCCCTTGATGCTGAGTCTCAGCTCATTCGAGGATTTCTGTCCCACGTTGCCAGGAAGGTCTACACCCCTGGCAGTCATGTCCCACATAGACAGGGGGAGCATGGTGGGTTTGCTCGTTGTGTTGGCTAGAGAGAGAGGCCACATCTGAGCAACAAAAGAGGCTCTCTTGGGAGTGATTCTTAGGCCTAAATTTCAAGTAGGCTTGACCTATCCTTTGTGGGGTTATGTTTCATATAAACTAACCCCAAGACTTGGGGCTCAGTCTATAGCTTTGGTTGTCCACACTGCTTGTGAGAATATCAAGAATTCAACTTGGGGAATTTGAATTTCTCCCCATTCTCACCACTCCCCAGGAATGGGTGGTTTTTATTTGCCAATTCCCTCAGCGTGTATGAGTGTGAATGGTGCATATTTTTCAACCATATGGATTAATCCCTAATTTTCATGTCACGGAAAAGAAAAAAATAAATAAAACAAGCCAGAAATAGCCAGGATTGAGTAGGGGAAAATAGTGCAAAGGAGCCCAGGCACCCAGGAGCAGCTAGGTGATACCTGTGGCTGCAGCTGCTCAGAATAAGATCCTACCAAAAACTTATGATTCTCCAACAGTCATTCTAACCTAGAGGTCTTTATGACAGGGTGAAGCGCATAGCTTTCTTCTCCGGGCCTATTTATTTATAGCGAAGGAGCAGTGGCAGAGAATTGGAGCCCTTTTCTTCAGTGGCAAATGAGTTGGACTGGTGTCCACATCTATGAGTCACCTCAGAGCTGGAGACCTCTAAGTCAACTGAAGTTTTCATTACAATGACTTTCACCAGTCTTCTCACAATGTCATTCCTTGAGCACCATTTAGAAGCAGTGGAGTGAGCTCCACTGTAAGAGAGAAGGCAGCTCCAATTACCCAGGATATATTTAGGATCAGGAACACGTGTAGAATATGTGTAGTTGCACAATATCCCCTGGTAAAGAGCCTCAAGCTTCCAAGAGGAGCTGAAGTGGGTGCTCTGCTGGGAGCCAACCAAGGGTAAGATTTTTTCAGGAAGATATTTAATCTTTCTGTAAAGGAAATTGTCAGTGAAAATCTAGAGGATACAGAAGTGTTTGGTAACAGATGTTTCACTAGAGTCCTAGGGAAAATTAGGAAAAGGACTGGTGGATGATGTGTCAAGGAAACGGATGTGTGCAGAGGTGCATAGTAAAAATAGAATGAGAGAAATCATGGAAGAAAATAATGGCACATCTCAGGAAGGGAGAAAGGAAAGAAAAAGATGAATGTTGAATGTTTGGTTGATTGAATTAAGAAGATGAAATCATGCAGTTAGATTAATTCTGTAGTCTCTTCAAAGATGGAGAAGGAAAGACACACAGCTGCCTAGTCGGTGCAGCCCAAAATGATTATCTGTATAAGTTATGTCAAGGTTCCGATATATGGGAAAAACCTAGGCAGCTTGACGTTGCAGGCAAAGTTTATCTGAAATTCCATGACATACAGCTAAACATAGACAGTCTTGTTCACTGGGTTATATGATTCCTTATAGCAGTACCTGGAAAGAACCAACTGATCTTCACACTTGGAATTGAAGTCTGTTTAAGGGAGGTGGTATCAAATCTATACTAGATTAATCTTTATTGCCTCAATTCTGATGATGCTTCCCAAGTGAATATCACACAGACGCCTTTAAAAGGAAAATTGTAAGTATTTTTTTCTTGGGTTATGTGAGAGAACTACTTCATGGAGTACAGTTTAATAAAAATGCACATAATCAATTTTAAAAGGCCACAAAAATATTCCCCAACTGTGAACTATCATTTCCCACCAAAAAGAAGCACTTTGTTCTTCAAATCTTTTAAACTTTAGAATCACAAATAATACAGCTAACAACATTGACCTAGCCGCATTCTCACCCTGGTTAAATAATAAAATCATCTTAGGAGATTTTTATAAACAGGATTCTTAGGAGATTTTTATAAACAGGATTCTGTGCTCCATGCTAAGATAATAAGAATCTCTTGGTGAGTCCCAGGTGGCTCTAATGTCAGGTACTCTTAGCAACTCTACACCTAGAACTTGAGCAAACCTCCTGATGGGGTTTCTGCATGCCACTCTCTACATCCAATAGTGGGATTTACTTGGTGGGAAATATGGAGCCATAAAAACCTTTAAGTGTCCAATTATATGCTGAGCTTTATATTAGGAAGATTTCATTCTACTCTCATTCCTTCTTCAAGACCTCAAAAACCCTGCCACAAACTACTTTCCCAATATTATATCCCACTGCCCTCCTTAGACCCACCATAGTTCAATCCAGTGAAGCAATGCATCCTGTCTTCCTCTGAATCTTTGATCACGTTATTCAGTTTAAGCAGTACCTGTCAAAATGCTGCCCAATCTTCGGAATAGCAAAAACATGACTTCCCCCATAAAAAGCTTTCCTTCTAAAATATTCTTCCAAAGCAAGTTTCTCCTCTAAATTCCAAAAACACGCAGTGACATCTCATATGGAACTTCACAGTGTTACCTTTTATTAAGGTAAAAGAAAGCTAGGATTCAGTATCCTTTACAAAGGTGTGTTGGTTTGTTAAAGTTGACAATATGCGGTATACCAGAAATGAGTCAGTTTTTAAAATGTGGGTTTATTAACTTACAGGCTTACAGTTCTGAGCATGAAAATGTCCTAATCAAGGCATCAACCAGTGATGATTTCTCCCTGAGGACCACCTACTGGTGATACTGGTGACGTCTGTCGATTTCTGCCCTTCTTCTCAGGTTTCTCCCAGCTTCTAGCTTCAGTGGCTTCCCTGTTGAGCTTTTGTACCCTTCTCTCTCAGCATCTCTGGCTCTCTTAGCTTCTTGGGGGCTTTATTTTGTCTCTTCTCTCTTTTATCCTCCTATAAGGGACTCCAGTAAGAGGATTTTAAAAACCTGAATGAGGTTGGTGACTTCTAAATTTAAGTTTAGATCTGACTCACCAAAATATCTAACTTACAATGGGTCTACACCCGTAGAATGCATTAGCTTTATAAGTACATAGTTTTCTTGGGTCCATACAGCCTCCAAACTATCACATAAGAGTATTAAATTCAAGGATGTGGATCAAAACTTAGTCAACTCAAAAGATATTTAGGATGGTCAGGATTTTACTAGTACAACCATACAGATGTCAATACCGAAATACATCTATACTCCTTGGAAAACAGCTGCATCTCTAGCCATTTGGGGGCCCATTGCCTCTCCAGACCACACCTCCAGTTCCCTCTATCAGAACTCCAAGTTACCTTACAATCTGGTCACCTAAGAGATAATGCTTGATAGAGCAGAAGGCTCCAGGGCCTGGTTTCAGCCAGCACCCATTGCAAGACTTTCTTATTTCTCACAAACTACATTTCCAATATTATATCCCACTGCCAGAATTTCCCAATATTATATCCCAAGGTGAGGAATGCAGACAGAGCCAACAAATAGAAATAATATGGTATCAAAGTAATTCCATTTACTTGATTTTGTCCTTATAAACTGAAGTGCAGTAAGTACAAAACTGCTCATTTTTTTTCAGGATCATGGACTAAATAATACCAAGGGAAAAGAATAGATAATTTAATGAAGTTGCACTTATGGACAACTTTACATAGAAATTTTCCATTGATATTCTCAGATTTTGTAAAGAAATTACTTTTTTTTTTCGAAATGACATTTTTACTACCATGCCAGAAACCCGGGATTGTTTCTCAGTGCCTGCTCATGCCAAAAAAACCATCAAGGTCAAAATGACATTTTTAACTGGCGCAATTGATTATAAATTTCCTATAAAACATTTGACTAGGAAGAGGATCAAGAAAAATCCAATAATGACAAGTGGGACATAAAAGACCAGACCCACAGAATAATAAGTATTTTATATAAGCAAGTGATAAAGTAGTGTGATACTGGCACAAAATAGGTAGCTGAATAGAATTGACACCATTATGTTATATATTTTTATGAAAATATAAACAATAAAGGAAGCAATTTCATGAGATAAAAGGAGAGCTGGAGAATCAGGAAGAATTTGGTTGGACATGTGCTTCCTGTATAACTTCAAGCACGCCACTTGACTCTATGAACTGATGTGTCTTTCTCATATGAAGATACTTTATACCTTACAAGGTTATCTTAAAGTTAAAATGTCATTACAGGATGTACAACACCACGTCTTCCTAGAGTTCTACAACAAACGATGTTTTAAAAACTCATTATTAATATTTAAATATTTTAAGTACCAACCTATGGAAAGGAAGAATACGTTGTATATATTTAAAAATTCCAGAATAATTAGAGTAGAGTATAAATATGTAAAACCATAGAAACACAAAATAAATATTTGCCAAACATTCCACTGTATGGCCAATATTTACAGATGGAAGTAGTAATAAGGAAATGAAAAATTTTACATGCCTTTATTTATTTAAAAAGGAAAAAAAGGCAGATTAGGAAAATAATTTTCAATTACTGCAAAACCTCTCTTTATTTGTTATTTTTATAATGATGTAAGAAGTTATACAAATGCTTGATAAAGGGTGAAAAACTCTGAACTTTGTGTATCTAGAAGAAATGTGTCATAATTCTATTACATATCATTGAACTGTCATTTTACTTCTTCATGCATTGGTTTTCCAATCTGAAAGATAAAAATGGTGCCGGATGTAATTTCAGCCCCGTTCCTCTAGCTCTCTGCGTAGCAACATATTCAAGCTATCCCATTGGATCTTTCTGCTCTCAGCTGACCCAATCCCTCGCTGCCACCCCTTAGCCTCCTCACCAATCATGCAGCGTGCCTCCCCTGGCCCCTCCCTATTTCTGCCTCGCCACTCTAGAAAGCTCTGTACTTCCTGTAATAAACGTTCTGGTGCGCGACGCCTTACCAGCCCCATCAGTTCCCGCGACTCGTCTCACGCACCCTCCAGACCTTCGTGCCCCCAGAACCGGTCGGCTACCGAGTTCCCCCGTCTCGCTGCGAGGAAGACCCCAGGTGGGAGCTAGGGAAAGCTCCCACAGAATGGTATACTAAAAGAGTGATTTTTTTTATTTTACTTGCCATGAACTTTAGAGAAGTTGATGAGAGCTTTGGTCTTTTTCTGTGGAATAAATATGCATACTCACAGACACGCAAAGTTTGCATATGATTTAAGGGTTCACAATCCTCCGCAAACCGTTCAGGCACGGCTGAAAGACTTTTTGAAGCCTACTATTTCCATGATGCTTTTAATTATTAGAAGAAACATTACTGGACAAACTTATTGCAATTAATGAGCTGATCCTGCCATCTAGTGGCAAAGTTTAACAAACCCTTAAGAATAAATCATTACATTGTTCATTCACAAGAAGTGCAATTTATCATGTATTTGAACACAGATGATATTTATACCAATTTACATAACCATACTAGCTAACTTACTCATACTTATTCAGCAACTTAAGCAGTACTTCTCACATTTTCTTTGCTTTTTATTTTTTCAATAATTTATAAGTAGTAAGCCATGTACTTACTCTACTTGAACTGACCTTTGATGCTGATATGTAAGTATATTTAAATCTGCATTTCTTTGGCAAACTCAGGAATGAAGCTTTATGTTAGCAGTTTCTCTTCCACTGAAAGATAAAAAAAGTTTTATTGTGATTTCATTATACCTTCTCAATAACTGTCTCCCAGTTTTTGTTTAAATTATCCATAGTATTAGATATGGGTTCTTATTTTCAAAGTTTCACTGTAGCCTTACTTGTGAAACCCAAATATTGCTGAGCCATTAACACATTTGTATCATTTTTCTCTCCCTCTCTCCTCCTCCCTCGTTTCCTTCCTCCCTCTCTCTCCCCTTCCCGCCCCACCTCACACACACACATGCACAAACAAAAAGAGACACCTGAGTCTAAAAAAAATAATTTAAAGTAATGAAGTTTGAAGTTTGTTTTTGTTTTCCCCCACAGATTGCTTTTTGGATTAGGAAATAAGAAGGTATGGAAATGAGCTCTCTGATTCCTCTCAAAGTTCCACATTCCAAATGGGTTGTTCCCTGTCAAACCAGATAAAGCTTTTCCCTTATTTTGGCCAAGGAACCACTCTTTCCCATTAGGGAACCTGCGACAGCTAGTGGGACTGTCACTTATTGGCCCTGCCTCCCCTAAAGCCTGGGTGAGCACATTACCCAGGAGAAGAAGTCAGAGAACAGAACATCCTGTCACAGCATGAGAGCAGCTCTGAATAGGGACCACCAGGATCCTTTGGGGGGATTTGATAAAAAGATTATAAATCTCATTCTACTGGCCTCTGTGGCAAAGACTGGCATCAATCTGAACTTTCCTCTTTTGTTTTAAAAAATAAAACACTTTTTTTCTCTTCCTTAATGGCAATCATTTTTCTTTTCTCTGAAAAATGTAAATATTTACCAGAGTAATTCTGGTACGATTCTCATTGTGTTTGTTACTTTCCATTTGGAAACCAAAATCTTTTGCTTTTAATTATTGCTTCTCTTCCATTATACTATCTTCCCTTTTTGGAAATTAGGTAGGTGGTAGATATAGATATAGATGGTATACATATACATATAGATACAGATACAGATGTAGATATAGACACAAATATAGGTATGGATATATAATGGGTTACTTTATCCTCACCAGTTCCCTTTTTCTAATGTCACTTTTATCCCTATTCCTATCTGTGATGAGAAAAAAAACACCTTAGCTCACCTTATAACATGATCATTTGTTTTATTCATAATTGCCAAAGAAGTACTAACTACTGCTTCTGAATTTTTTACTAATCTTATTTTAAAGATAGGGTATGTCACTTGAAAAAAAATTCAAACTTATTGTACAATAATGAAATGAAACTTTTTCTTCCTCTTTTCTTTTAACCACTCTCCAAAGATGCACAAGGATAATAGTTTCAAAATTGTTCTACTAAATTTTGTCAGTGCCCATATACACTTGGTCATTTGGTCAATCAGTTAGTTAAACATTGGTACAAGGATTTGATGAATTTATTATGATATTGTCAGAGACATAGGACTGCCTGAATCTCACTTTTTGGACAACAGCCTGATCATTTCCTAACACAGGTCCTCTGGAAAGTAGGAGATAGAAACACAGTGGAGGAGGGAGACAGACCATTTCCACACCTTCCTATTCCCCATCAATCCAAAACGCAAGTTTATGAAAATGCAACATACCAAAGCTTATGGGATGCAGTGAAGGCAGTGTGGAAGGGGAAATTTATGGTTATAAATGCATATAATTAAAAAAATATAAAACTTCAGATCAGTTTCCTAACCTCAAAACTGGCAGAACTATAAAATGAGCAAACTGAGGTCAAAGGAAACACACGTAAGGAAATAAAGTTTAAAACAGAGATAAATATAATAGGGAACAAGAGAGAAAGAGAGAGAGAGAGAGAGAGAGAGAGAGAGAGAGAAACAACAAAACTGAAACTTGCTTCTTTGAAAAGGTGAACAAAATTGAAAATTTTTAACTAGGCTCACAATATAAAGAGAGCAGATACAAGTAATGAAAATAAAAAATGAAAAGGAGTCCTTTCTACCAATCCCACTGAAATAAAATAGACTATAAGTAGATAATATGAACAAATGCATGCAAATGAACTGGATTGGCATAAGCTAGGTGAAATGGACAATTTTTTATGAAAACACAATAGTTTATAAAAACTACCTATATTGGCTAAGAAGAAATAGAAGATCTCAACAAATCAATTTCTAAGAAACAAATTGAATCAGCTATCAAAAGCCTCCCAACAAAAGGTGATGACGGAGATATGCAAAGATAGCTTTGTTTAATAGATGAGTATGAATGCTGAATCATCATACTGATACTTCTTTTAGCCTCCAGTACCATAAAGCAATTAAAAATAAAAACTTATAATTGTGGAATTGTAACCCAAACCAAACTCTGAAATCTGTTTTATAACTAATTGTTGCAATGTACTTTGAAATTTGCTTTTATGTGTATATGTTATCTAAAAAGGAGTATAATAAGGAAAATATGACAACAAATGAGAATAACTGCTGAATCATTATGTTGATATTTCTGTTGGTCTCCAGTGTCTTGTAGCAGCTAGAAGAAAAAATGAAAAATCATGGAACTCTAACTTATACCAAACTTTAACATCTGTTCTATAACTGCTTGTTAAAATGTACCTAAAAATTTCTTGCCTTTTTTGTATATATGTCATATTTCACAATTTTATTTAAAAAAAACAATCGCCTAACAAAGAAAACCCAGGAGAAGACGGTTTCATAGGGGAATTTTACCAATCATTTCAAGAAGGTAGCTCCAATTCTGTTCAAACTCTTCCAAAAAAAAAAAAAAGACTGAAAAGGAGGGAGCACTCCCTAATCCATTTTAGACTGCCAACATCACTTCATACCAAAGCAGGAAAAAGATACCACAAGAAAAGGAAACTAAAAAAATTACTCTTCTGAAAATAGATGCAAACATCTTCTACAAAATACTAACAAACTGAATCAAGAGCATGTTAAGTGAACTATGACCATGATAAAGTGGTATTTATCCTTGGTATGCAAGTTTGGTTCAACATAAGAAAATCAATTAATGTAAAATCACATTAACAGAATGAAAAAGAAAAGAACATATGGTCATCTCAGTTGATGCAAAAAAAAAAGGCATTTAACTAAATACAACATCCTTTCTTGGTAAAAACACTTAGAACACTAGGAATAGAAGGACACTTCCTCAACAAGATTCAAGGAATATATGAAAAGCCCATAGGTAATAACTAACTTAATGGTGAAAGACTGAAAACTTTCCCCCTCAGATAAGGAACATGACAAGGATGCCCATTGTCACCACTGTTATTCAACACTACAATCGAAATTCTTGCCAAAACAATTAGGCATGAAAAAAATAAAATTGGAAAGGAAATTTTTAAAACTTTCCCTATTTGCAGATGGTAAGCCTTACATACAGAAAATCCTGAAAATGCACCAAAAGAAAGCTCCTGGGGCTAATAAATGAATTCAGTGAAGTAGTCAAGTAAAGTACAAGATCAGTACCTAAAAATCTGTACTGTTTCCATACAAATAAATGAACAGTAGAAAGAAGAAATCAAGAAAAAAATTCTATTCACAACAGCAACTAAAAGAATCAATTATCTAGGGATAAACATAACCAAGGATATTGTGCTGATTTAACACTGTTATGTACCCCCAAAAGGCCATGTTCTTTTAATCTATCCCTATGGGTGCAGCCTGTTTTAGGTAGGACTTTTGCTTAGGTTGATTCAGTTGAGATGTGTCCCACCCAATTCATGGTGCATCTCCTCCTTTACTGGATTCTGTTATGAGAGGATAAGAGACAGAAATAGTCAAAGGCGTTCAGAGAGAGAAAAATTCAAGCCTGGAGACAAAAGCCCTGGGAGAAGCAAGCAAAGACCTGCAGAAACTGAAAGAGCCAGAACCTGAAAGCAACAAAACCTGGGAGAGAACGATCAGCAAATGCCAGCCATGTGCCTTCCTACATGACAGAGAAATGCCAGATGCCATCAGTTTTTCATCCAAGAATGTATCATCTTGTTGATGCCTTAATTCATGGCCTTAGAACTGTAAATTTGAAATTAATACATCTCCATTGTAAAACCAACCCATTTCTGGTATATTGCATTACAGTAGATTTTGGAAACCAAAACAGATATTAAAGACAAGAACACAGAAAACTAGATTACTAAAAGAAATTAAAGATGACCTGAATAGATAGAAGGATATTTCATGTCACGGATTGGAAGACTAACTCTTCTTGAAATATTGCTCTTACCCAAAGCAATTTATAGTTACAGTGCAATTCCAGGCAAAATCCCAATAGCCTTAAATGCAGAAATAAAAAGACAACCATCAAAAGTATATGGAAGGGTTAGGGGACCCATGTAGCTAATGCTATCTTGGAAAACAAGAATTAAGTTGGAGGTCTCACAATTCATTATTTTCAAACTTATTACTGAGCCACAGTAATTAAAACAGCATAGTACAAACATAAGGATAGACATATATACCAGTGGAATAGAATTGGGGGATCAGACATCAAGTGTCACATTTATGGCCAACTGATTTTTGACAGTGTGGGAAAAGAAACGTCTTTTCAGCAAGTGGCTTGGGATAACTGAATCTCTACTTACTAAAAAATAGAAGAAGGACCCCTTTCTCACACTATACACAAAAATCAACTCAAAATGAATTTTAAAAAAACCTTAATGTCAGAATAGAACTATCAAACGCTTAGAAGAAAATGTAAGAAAGCATCTTCAAGACCTTTTGTTGGACAATAGTTTCTTAGACTTTACACCCTAAGCACAAGCAACAAAAGAAAAATATATAAATGGAACCCCATGAAAATCAAAAACTTCTGTTTCTGAAAGACTTTAACATGAAAGTAAAGGCAACCTACACAATGGGTAAAAATATTTGGAAACCACTGATTCAATAAGGAATGAGTATCCAGAATATATGAAGAAATCCTTCAACTTCAAAACAAAAACATAAACAGCTCAATTAAAAAAAAAATAGGCATAAGTCTTGAACAGACATCTCTGAATGAAGATATACAAATGGCCAGAAATTGCATGAAGAAATACTCAACATCATTAGCCATTGGGAAGATGCAAATCAAAACCACAAGATACCATTTCACAACCATTACAAGAGCTGCTATTAAAAAAAAGAAAATAAGAAGTATTGGAGTAGATGTAGACAAATAGGAACACTCATTCATCGTTGGTGGCAATGTGAAATGGTGCAGCCACCGTGAAAGATAGTTTGACAGTTACTCAGAAAGCTAAATATAGAGCTACCATATGACCCAGCAACCCCACTACAAGGCAAACATGCAAAAAATTGAATACAGGGACTCGAACAAATATTTATACACCAATGTTCATAGCAGCACTATTCACAAGTACCAACAGATGGAAGCAACCCAAGGGTCCATCAATGAATTTATAAATTATGGTGTATGTATACCCTAGAATATAATTCAGCTGTAAAAAGTAATGAAATCCTTGGACAAAGATTTGATATCCTGTATACATAAAGAAATCATGCAACTCAACAACAAAAGAACAAGCAATACAATTATGAAATGGGCTAAAGATATGAATAGGTATTTTTCCTGAAGAGCAAATGCAGATGGCTCAAAAGCATATGAAGAGATGCTCATTTAATTAGCTATAAGAGAAATATAGATCAAGACTGCAATGAGATACCACTGCACACCTATAACGGCTACTATAAGAATGGCTGCATACCTATAAGAATGGCTGTTATAGTTAACGGAAAACTATAAATGTTGGAGAGGACATGGAGAAACTGAGTGACTTTTGCACTGCTGGTGGGAATGTATAATGGTACAGGCACTATGGAAGACAGTTTGGCAGTTCCTAAGGAAATGCAATATGGTGTTGCCGTATGACCCAATAATAGCATTGCTTGTTATATACACAGAACAGCTGAAAGCAGTGACACAGAGAATTTCACACCGGTATTCATAGTAATATTATTTACGATTGCCAAAAGATGGAATCAATCCAAATGCCCATCAACACACGTGTATCAACAAAATGTTATATATATATATATATATATATATATATATATATATATATATATATATATATATATATATATACAATGGAGTATTATGCAGCAGTAAGATGAAATGATATCCTGAAGCACATGATAAGATGGATGAGCTTGGAGGACATAATGTTGACTGAAATAAGCCAGACACAAAAGGGTAGATACAGTATGATTCCACTTTTACAACCATGGTAAAGGTAAAATCAGAAGCTTATAATATAGAAAATACAGGACTTTGAGATACGTAGAAGGTAGAGACGGGTGAATGGTTAGCTAGTGAGTTTGAACTCCAATGTAAGAGAATAGATGGAAGTGAAGGAGGTTCTCTAGAGGGTCTATAAGTATTAATACTATATTGAAGGTGAACGAAACTGAAAGGGGTTGTATAGCCCTATATATCCGACTGATTAACACTAGAAAGATAAATAAATTTTTGCAAGATCTACTTCAAAGATATGATTTGAGTGCAAAAAGTGTAAATCCAAGGTACAGGTGTATATTTGTTATTTCATACAATGGGCTATGTTCAACAGGAAAATATCAGCACTACCACACCAACAGCAAGGGTAAATAATGGGGGGAGGGAAAAGAGTTAAGGGGAGGTTTAGATTTCCTATTTGGTGAGGGTGTGTTCATTGGGTATCTTTCTCTTGGGAGCAATGGAATTATCTAAAATTGAAAGTGTTGATGGACTGAGGACTTTGGGCATTATGCATGATGACTAATAAGCACAGGTGGCTGAAGGATGCACTGACTGAGAAGTAGATTGGCAAACAATGGTGTGCACATATGATTGAATATTGTGCTGCTACAAAAAGTGACAAAGTTATGAAGTATGCAGTGATGTGAATGGACCTGTGGGACATCTGGTGAGGCAACATAAGCCAGAACCAAAAGAAAAATTACTGTATGGTCTCCTTTAGAAAATGCTTATAAGATAACAGAGGCTTAGATTGTAAGCTCTTAGAGCAGACACATTTAGTCTGGAGTGGTAACTAGCTTTTCTCTATTCCGTATGGAGGCATACATATTTAGGGATAAGAATGAAGCTGATTAGGTCAGGATCAAGGTAATTCAGAACACAGGAGTATAGTAGACTTGCCTGTGTTTTAGAACCACAGCTACTCCTTGAGACCTAAGGAAGAAATGCCTGGAACCTACATTTTCTGTAGCACATAATCTAACTCAACCTGTCTGGATAGCTCATTTGAAGAACTGAAACACAGAGCCCAGAATAAAAATAAGGGCCTTTAATTCTGTATAGCTTAATGTAATGTCAGATATATCCTAGAGTATAGTAAACAGATAATCAAAAAGTATTGGCAAGTATGGGAAAAATTATGAAACTCTTAAAGTTTACCATCAGAGAATCCCCTGATACCGAGTCAAACTTTAGGGACACCCAAATCAATTGGCAAAATCCCTTGTTCCTGAAATTTACTCTTGTGAAGCATATGTAGGTAGCAGAGAATCTTACCCTACCTGTAGGTATGTCTAGGAGTTACTTCTGGAAGACCTCTTTTGTTGCTCAGATCTGGCCTCACTCTATCTAAACCCAAATCTGCAAATGAAATCATTGCCCGTCCACTCCCCCCCCCACCCCTAACTGTCTACATGGCACATGGCATCAAGGGGTGAAATTCTCCTTGGCAGCATTGGAGATGACTCCCAGGGATGGACCCAGTATTGGCATTGTGGGATCAACAATTCCATCCTAACCAAAAGGGGGAACAGAAATGTAACTAATAAAGTATCAGTGGCTGAGAGAGTCCAAAGGGAGTCAAGAGGCTACTCTGGAGGCCACTCTTATGCAAGGTTCAGTTAGAAATCACTGCTTATCATAACTTGCCAAACCCCAACCAGGACCATTCCAGCCAATCTTAAAGAAAACTTAGGGCAATATGTAAGCCCAGAAACCTACAACCTCCAGATAGGTCCCTGGACCAGGTGAGTCCTGAAACCTAGAGAACTCAGCCTCTCCAGATCATCAGCTAGTTCCACCACCCTACCCCAGATTAGTGATAGGCCCTTCTAACGAGGAAAATTCAGAATGGCCAAAGTCAAAATATCCCTAAAGAATGTGATAGAAAGATCAAAGGAGATCATAGGGTTACAGAGAGAAAGTAGGGTTTTAAAAATGAATATGATTTCTGAATCATTAAATAGGTATTGCTTTTAGTCTCCAGTATCTTAGAATAGCTAGAAGTAGAGCCCCCAAATTGTGGAATTGTAACCCATACCAAGCTCTGAAATCTATTCTAGAACTAATTGTGGTGCTGTGCTTTGAAATTTATTGCTTTTTTCATATACATGTTATTTTTTCACAAAAAATAAGGTTGATTTTGATGATAAAAAATATTTATTCCTTCTAACATCCTATATTCTGGAGCAGCTAGAAGGAAAAATCTGAGAGGATGGTATGGTAGCCTATGACAAACTCTGGGGTCTCTCGTGTAACTTGTTGAAGAGTGCTTTGAAAACTATTGATTTTTTCTTTATTTTCTTTGTATATATATTATGTAATTAAATTTTTAAAAAATGTAATGAAGTTCTGAACCATGCAAAAACCATGAATGAATCTTGAACACATAATTTTGAGTGAAATAAACCATACCCAAAAGGACCAATATTGTATGACATCACTGATTTGAATCAGTCAGAATAAGCAAACCCTTAGAGTCAGAATTTAGACTATAGGTTACTAGGAGACAGGGCAGGATAAGAAATGAGAAGTTAAGACTTAAAAGGTACAGCATTCCTATTTGGAATAGTGGATGGCGGTGATGGTAGGACAACACTGAACACTATTAACAACACTGAAATATATATATCGAATATGAGTAAAAAGGGACATATTAGATTGTATTATGGCAAACCGTATAAAGATCTTTAAAAATTCATGGAACTACACTACACAAGCAATGAATACTAAGGTAAACCTTGGACTTCATATCTGATGTGCTATCATCAAATATAACAAAGTTTCCATACCAATGCAAGGTGTTAGTGATAGGGTGATAAACGAGAATCCTGTATTTTTTGGATGATTATTCTGTTAACCCACAGCTTCTCTAATAAAGACATTTATAAAAATCAATTGCAGGCTGAGAACTAGCTCTATTTGATATTTTCAATTCTGTGCATAGAGGTGGGTTATATATATGTTGTCTCTGTGAATTTCACCTTGTCTTGAACAATTAAATTGTCCCAGTTTAGTGGATAGGACCAATATCTAGAGGTGTCAAAAAATTGTTAGCTTTTATCATATTCCAAATAGAGAAGATATTTGGGGAAGTATAATTATTGTGACTCTTCGGGTGACCAGGAATTTGTATCTATATGTACATGCTGAAATGCAGCTTTAAAAGTAAACATAATGCTCATGGAAGGATGTCATACTCAAAATGTTGCAAATGTTTTTGCAACATTGCATTGTTTTGTATTGTGACTTTTACCAGACAGTCTAATCATGTCTAGAAGGTCTTCCTTGTTGCTATTTTCCATGCTAGATGGGAATTTTACGTTTTGATGAAAAATTTCCTCCTGGTAATTATCCTTGTACATAAAATCCCTAATTTCTTTATTTCTCAAGCTGTGGGTGAAGGGATTCAAAATGCGAATCACTGATGAGTAGAAAACAGACACGACTTTATTGAGGCCCAGATAAAAAATTGCACCAGAGTGCACATTGAGAAGGAAGAGGGTCCCATCTGAGATGGAAACAGCTGTTAGGTGTGACGAGCAGGTGGAGAAAGCTTTGCAACTCCATGAGTACAGGGGATCCTCAGGATGGGAGTAAAGCTGTAAAATTAGTAGATTGTAATGACCAAAGTACTGACTACTATGGCTTCAGCTGCAATGAAAACTAACATTTTTTGATGTGAGCTTCAGCAGACATGAAAGAAAGAAGAGGAGACATCACAAAAGAAATGATAACATTGGATACAGCAGCTGTTGTGTGAGTCATGGGGATTAGGAACTCAACAGCATAGTGTCCAGCCACTAGCTGTATGCACAGTTTCTAGGACATGGCAACTGAATTCAATAATGGGTTGCAGACCTCATAGTGGTCACAGACAATGGATGTCAAGAGAAGACATTTCAAAGGCTACAGAGAACTCAATGAACGACTGCTGCAAGAAACATCCCCGGAAAGAGTTGGCTTTGCTGTTAGAAAAGAAATTGGTAGACATCTTGAAGCTCACAAATGATGGAAAAAAAAAAGAATTCACAAAGAAAAAGTGTCTGAGAAAAAGTACAAGAGTGCGTGAAGGCAAGAATCAATCCTATAAAAATAAGTACACCCGGATTTCTTGTCACAGTAATAAAGTAAAAAAAAAAAAAAAGCAGAAAGAGCAAGGAAAGTAAGGCCTGCAGCTGAGGATTGTTCTTTAAGCCTGTAAAAATGAACTCAGCCATCCTTGTAGAGTTTTCATCTGCCACTGCTTGGTTTTGGCTTCTACAGTGGGAAAAATAAAGAAATGATAATGTATTCAACTGAAATTCTTTAAATCATAATATAATGCATAGATAGAGACAATTGTAGATTGAACTCACCTATGAAAACGGCCTAAATCAAATGCTATGAAATCAAATATATCACTGCTCTAAAAAGAAGTATGGTTTAAAATGTCTTAATGAGAAAATAAGGGCTTAACTAAGAAATTGTTCAACATTACGAAATCTATAAAATTGTTCACTATATTGAGAGATCAAAGGAAAGACATTATTATTACAAAAAATTTTGAAAAAGCATTTAATAAAGCAGTACTCAAAAAACTTCCTAAATTAAAACTAAAATTACTAAATTTAAACAAAACCTTTAGAAGCTGCCAGAAAATATATATGGTTATGGTAAAACACTGGAAACATTCACATTATAGCTGTTATAGAGTTGGTCATTATTGCATCACTTAATATTGAACTAGAGGTTGTAGTCCAAGAACTAAAGCATGAAAAAAAGAAATATGTGAGAATTGTGGGAAAAGAAACTATCACTATTTTCAGGCAAAATATTCATCATATACAAAACCCTAAAGAGAGAGGGCTGGTCCTCTGGATAGCATTTTTTATTGTCTATTGTAATAAAAGAATAATGTGCATAATTTATGATTCAGTAATTTTGTTAGTCATGATCTACCTTGGGCTAAGACAGATGGAAATAAACAATGATGTCCATTTCACTAGAGTTCAAATTTATGAAAAACTGTAATCCACCTAAATATTCTCCAAAAGAAGAATGACAAAATAAACCATGATGCAGTCATTTTATGGAATAAGGTACAGAAGTTTAAACATGAGTGAGTTCTATAGCTATTAGTGCAGTTATTTCTCCAGGTGATATGAAGGAGAACCAATCTATTGAATGAGGCATACAGTATGCTATTAGATAATTTAAAAAATAACTTGATATATTATTTAATTTTAATTATATAAATTTGTGTAAAAAATAAAGTAAAGTAATGAAAATAAAATAAATAAGTGGAAGGCTATACACCAAATGAGCCATTATTACATCTCTAAGCAGGCAGGCAAGGAAATGATATTTGTGTTGGTAATGAAAAGGGGCTCTCCCTTTACCTGCAATTTTATGTACTTGTTACAAGAAACAGTTATACTTGTATTATTTTATAACAAAAAATTATCTAAAACAGTTCTTTAAGACATTTCAACAATTAAAAAGTAAATTTTAAAAAGGCTACAATCAATCTAAAATAGGAACAAGAACAGACAACAAATGTATAAAGCCCCAGAAGAGGAAAGTGAGAAATAAGCGCAAGCTATATATTTGGAGCTTTAGAATTATATAGAAATCTAGAGAGCTATATAGAAGCAGTTGAGAAAAGAGCATAGAGAAGCCTACAGGGAACCTATAAAGCTCTATTTCCAATTTCACCCTTTATAAATAAGATAATTGAAGATTCAACATATCTGATCCAAGGCTACAGAGATTGCAAACATGCAATTTCCAACATGCAGCGCTAATGACAGAGCACGACTGTCTTCATCACACAATAAAATTGAAGCTACAATGAGAGCAGGACAAGACTTATAAGATTCTGTGAAGTAGTCGAGACAAACACGATTCTGCTCTAAGTGCTTCACGAACTTAACTCATTTGACTTTTACCTAAGCATGGCAAGAAACATTGTGTTGTCCTCATTTTACAGAGGTGGAAAATTGAGTCTGTAAATGTGAAAGGTTGTGCTAAAGTCCCAAAGCTAATATTTCATGAGCGCTCTGAGATTAAAACATAGCCCTATATGAATATAATGTCTTTATTTTTTCTACAATGTCTCTCTACCGTAGGGAAACTTAGATTTCTCAAAGTCCCAACCTAAAGCTGCATGTTCTTTCTGGGACATAGAATTACTCAATGTCCAAATATACATATGAAAATGAAGCCGATTTTGAATAAAAGAAATCAATGAGACTCCAAGTTTTTTCAAGTACAAGGGCTCCCCCAACATCTGTAAATTGTGCTCTCATGCATAGTTACCTCAAAAACCTCCACATTCCATGCTTTAGGTGTGATGCTCATACCCATTGCAAAATGCCCCACTAATAACCCCACATCTGGAGTGGGTGGTGTTTGGCTAAACTTACAATGAAGTAACTGACACCTAGCAAACATTCCAAGAAACTTGTCCCACCCAGAACTTCCAGGGGCCCCCTTGCAAAACCAAACCTGCTCCAGCTTACATGACAGTCACATGATTGTCCTTGCATCTGACCTCCAACAGTTACCATCTCCAACAGATAGCTCCCCTTATGCAACATCCACCCACCAGCAGTTACAACCCAGGCAGCTACAGCTTGCAATAACTCCCCACTTAGCCCCTGCTTCTAAACCAACCAACAAAAATTTGTCAACTACCCACGTTCAAACTAGACTCCCTGCCAACAATCCTATAAAAGCTGTACCTGTTACCCTGCTCAGGGCAGTTGCCAACTTAAGCTTCAACCCACTTATGTAGAGCTTCACAATAAACCTCCATTGATTGACTGTTGGTCTCTTCTCCTCCCTCCCAGTCAACAACCTTTCATTTTAGTAGTGAAACTCAAGACTGGGAATGGAGATGAAGCCCCCATAAGAGGGACAGAACCTTTTTACACCAACACCTGCAAATCATCTCAGGGTAAGGAGAAAATGCCCTCCTATTCTCTATCTGGCACTCTTTTCCTCCATCATCCAGGACAATGCATCTTGAAATCCCCGTGCTGGATGAGAGGTGCCTCTACTGGGGGTCCGGGACCTTAAAACTGAGTGAGATGGTGAGATGCCTCCATTCATTCCTCCACATACTCACTGGGGCTTACAGGCTGTTGAGGGGGAACACCCTTCTGATTGGTTCTAAGTCATCTAAGAGCAAAAGTTTCTCCTTGTCCTATCCATGATCATGGGAAGTGGGCAGTCCTGACCTCCTCATGACGCCCCTATGGTTTGGTAATTTAAAATCTTAAAGTTCTTAGTCCTGCTCCGATTTAAGACCTAAGAGATTAACTTTCTATTGCAATACAGCCTGGCCACAGTACAAATTAGATAACAGGTCAGTTTGGTGAGAAAACTGAACCCTTGGCCTACAAATTCTTCTAGACTTTGACAATGACTATCAGCATCTCTGTGAGCGAAGTAAAGTACCATATACCCAGGTCTTCTTAGGTTTGTGTAGGTGCCCCTCTCTCCGCCAAACTTGTTCCACTTATCAGATCCTTCTTCTCCATTCCCCTCTCTTAAAACAACCTACTTCCAAATCAAGCACTCCTCTCCTCCACCTACCACCTCTTTCTTTGATCCTACCAAAGACCTCCCTACCTGCCGCACCATCCATTAGCAACCCCTCCTGGCCAAGCTGCAGCTGCTGACATGGCACAGCCAGAAGATAACCCTCCCCATCTTCTCCTGGCCCCCATCTCCAGACTCCACCACAGAGTCTCAAACCACCTCTAACCCTTCCCTTTCTCCTCCTCCTCATTACACTGTCCCTCTTGGCCAAGCCAAAACTGCTACCAAACCACACTCAGTAAACAACCATCCCCCATCTTCAAGCTCTACCTCAAAATTTCACCCTTTATACCCTTCCCCATGGAGGACCCGGTCCACCCAGCCCTAAACTGTTGCCCCTTGCAAGAGGTCTCCAGGCCAGAAGGACCTGTCAGTGTCCATGTTCCCTTTTCTCTTTCTGACCTTCTCAAGTTGAACCGCATCTAGTTTCATATTCTAATGCTCCCATTCAATTTATCACAGAATTCCAGTATTTACTGCATCCCATGACTGTCCTGGCAAGCTCTCTATTTCATTCTCTCTACCTGCCTCACTACTGATGAGAAGGAATGAGTATGGCTAGCAGTCCAAGCTCATGTAGATATCATGAATAGACAGGACACTATTGACAGCCCCATGGGAGTCTCCACAGTACCCCAGGAGGAATCCAATTGGAATTATCAGGATGGGGAACCTGGGCCAACAGTTTCTCAACCTTACAATAACGTGCCTTCTTGCATGACTGCAGGTGGCTACACATGAAACAATTAATCATGAAAAAATTAAAAGAAATTTTTTCTACAAATGGCTAAAAGGCACATGAAAAGATGCTCAACTTCCCTGGCTATTAGGGAAATGCAAATCAAAACCACAATGGGATATTATTTCATACCCAACAGAATGGCCATTATCAATAAAATAGAAAATGGCAAGTGCTGGAGAGGATGTAGAGAAAGAGGCACACTTATCCACTGTTGGTGGCAATGTAAAATGGTACAACCACTGTATAAGGCAGTTCGGTGGTTCCTCGGGAAGCTAAGCATAGAATTGTCATATCACCCAGCAATACAATTGCTAGGTATCTATTCAGAGGACATGAGGGCAGGGAAACAAACAGATGTTTGCACACCAATGATTATAGTAGCATTATTTACAACTGTAAAGCAATGGAAATAGTCCAAATGTCCATCAGCAGGTGAGTGGCTAAACAAGCTTTGGTATATATGTATGGTGGAATATTATGCAGCTGTAAGGCAGAATAAAGTCATGAGGCATGTAACAATGTGCCTGGACCTTGGGGACATTATGCTGAGTGAGATTAGCCAGAAATATAAGGAAAAGTACTGTATGGTCTCACTGATATGAACTAATATTAATGAATGAGCCTGGAGATTTTTAGTTAAGAACAGAGATCATCTGGAGATAGAACTAGGGTACATATTGGGTAATTGGAGCTGAAGGGATACAGATTGTGCAAGAGAACTGATTGTAAAACTTCAGAGATGGATATCACAATACTTCCTGATTGTAGCACAATAATGTAAGTACACTGAATGAAGCAGGATGTGAGAAAGATAGTGAGAAGAGGGCTGGGGGCACATATGAAACCAGAAGGTAAGATAGACAATAAAGACAATAATCTAGGAATGCCTAGAGTGTACAATAATAGTGACTAAATGTACAAATTTTTGAAATGTTTTTGAATGAGGAAGAATAAAAGAATGTCAATATTGTAGGGTGTTGAAAATAGGTGGTCATTCATATTTGAAAACTTTAACTTCTGTGTGAGACTAAAGCAAAAAATGTTTATTTGGTACAAAATTTATATTTTGAACAGTGCATTTCCTAATATAACTAATATGGACAGGTTAATACAACGCCACAGGTACATGGAACCTTGAATAGTGTACAACATTTTGTAGATTTGTCCAGAGTGATGCCCCGATAAATCCTAGGGTGATTTGAATAGTGAATAAAAAATATTGCACAGTCCCTTTGGGGAAATGGCAAGAAAGGGGGAAAATTCAACTTCCCCACTTGGAGAATTCCTGATATTCTCACGAGCAATGGGGACAACCAAATCAATAGGCCAAGCCCTCAATCTTGGGTTTTGTTCCTATGAAACTTATCCCCACAAAACATAAGCTAAGCTTACTTAAAATTAGGCCTTAGATTCACCCCCAGAGAACCTCTTTGGTTGCTCAGATGTGGTTTATTTGTCTCTCAGCCAACATGACAAGCAAATTCACTGTCCTCCCCTCTCTCTGTAGGGCATGACTTCCAGGGGTGCAAACCTCCCTGGCAACGTGGAACAAAAATCCTAGAATGAGCTGGGACTCAGCCTCAAAGGACTGAGAAAACCTTCTCGACCAAAAGGGGGAAGAGGGAAATGAGACAAAATAAGATGTCAGTGGCTGAGAGATTTCAGAGTCGAGATGTCATCCTGGAGGTTATTGTTACACATTAAATAGATATCCCCTTTTTAGTTTAAGGTGTATTAGAGAGGCTACAGGGAAGTGCCTGAAACTGTAGAGCTGTGTTCCAGTAGCCATGTTTCTTGAAGATGGTTATATAATGATATAGGTTTCACAGTGTGACTGTGTGATTTTGAAAACCTTTGTGCCTGATGCTCTTTTTACCTATGGTATGGACAGATGAGTAAAACACAGGGATTAAGAATAAAGAAACAATAGGGGGAACAAATGTTAAGATAAATTGAGTAGATTGAAATACTAGTGATCAATGAAAGGGAGTGGTAAAGGGTATAGAAAAAATAGGGGGAACAAAGGTTAAAATGTGTTGGGTAGATGGAATACTAACAGTCAATGAGAGGGAGGGGTAAGGGGTATGGTACATATGAGTTTTTCTTTTTTCTTCCTATTTCTTTCTCTGGAGTAATGCAAATGTTCTAAGACATGATCATGGTGATTAATATACAACTGTGTGATGATATTGTGAGTAATTGATTATACACCAGAAATGGAACGTTCATACTTTAAGAATGTTCATGTTTATATTCTGTTATGTTTTGTCAATAAAAAAGTAATAAAAAAGAGCTTCTCAAAAAAAGGTGATGAAAATCCAGCAGCATTTTAGCTAGACTTAGAGAAGTCCTCAGAACGCTATACTAATCTCAGCCCAGACTCCCATTAAGGCATTTTAATCCTCCATATGCATTTTTTTCTCCCAATCAGCTCCCAACGTTTCTTGAAAACCTCAAAATTCAGTAGCAGAATCACAAACTGCCCAAAGGGACCACGTTAATCAAGCCTTTAAAGTCTTTGCCAATCAAAACCAAGAAAAAGCCTAGCAAGAAAAACGTGAGAAAGCCAAAGCTAAATCGTACACTCAGGCTCACCAACTCCTTGCTTCTGCACTTAAAAAAACCTCAAAGTTCGCCTGAAAGGAGACAAAAAAGCCCACTGAGAACAATTCCATCAATGTAGAAAGTGAATAACTGGAAGCTGGATTGCCCCGAAGGACCAGAGGAGTCCCAAACATGGAAAGATCTTCCATGGCTCTGTCCATGAGGTGGGAAGGCAGGAGAGTGGGCCCAAGAGTCCATTGAGCCGCCAAAGGAGAGCAAACCTTCTCCAAAAGCCCTGCTAGCCACCCCCAAACAGGACTGCAGGGGCCTGGGTCCAGTGACTCTCCTGGATCTCACCAAAGAATATTGAAATTATGAAGCCATTGGTGTCTCTAAACATGGTGGTAAGACCATTATTTATTTCATTAATACAAGAGCCATCTATTCCATCTAAGCCTCTCTTCCTCTGGCCTTCTCTTCTCTAAAACCCATCCCATAGTGGAAGCAAATGGCAAGTCTCAGGCTCAAGCCTTCACCCCACCTCTCCCTTACTGAATTGGTAGTCTTCATTTAAGTCATCAGTTTGTAATAATACCAGAGTGTCCTACACCACTGCTGGAAAGGGATATATTAAAGGCATTAGGTGCTCAAATCCAATTAATAGGCTGGCTCCCAAACCAGGCGCCTAAAAGCCCCATTAAAATGTTGTGGTTTAAAAAAATGTTGCATCATTAAATAAAGATGTTAACTGGGATTAAAATTACAGTAGAGTTTTTACCCTCAGAGTTAAAATGTCAGGTGGACACTTAAGTCTGGGAAACAAACTTGCCTGGGAAAACAACTCAGGTCCCTCCTACTGCAATTCAATACAAAGAGACCCACCTTTCCCCAGAAAAGAATAAGCAGTTAATCCCTAAAGTAGGAGGGCATCAAAGGCATTCAACCTCTTATCCAAAATTTCCTGAAAGCAGGACTTCTCATTCCCTGCAGATCCTCCTGTAACACTCCTACTCTACCCATTAAAAAGCTAAATGGATCCTACAGGTTAATGCAAAATCTTAAGGCCATGGCCAATTTTTCATTCTCCTTTACCATACCATATCTAACTCTCACATCCTACACCACCCTTCTCCTATGGCCACTGACCAAGAAGCCTGGTAATATGCTCTTGTTTTTCTTCTCACTTCAATAGTATTGATTATCTACTATACTCTTATGCAGCTCTGTGTCCTCCCAAAAGAGGGGAATCACTTTTTATTTTCCCCCTAGTAATTCCTAACACCTTCTACTCTGTAGTCCTTAACCTCATACCTCAAGACTCTCCTGCACTATGCATAGAAAACACATCACCCAAATAACTAATTGAACCAACTGCTGGATTGTCCTTAAGTCCTATCCCTTTCTGCCTTGCCCTTAAGTCCAGAAACACTTCTCTCCATAATACCCCACTACCGTGGATTTAGAAGCAATTTCAGTAGTAGAACAATCCCAGGAATAAATTTTCTTCTACTAGTGATAGAAGTCCTTCAAACACAAAGTTTTCTGGAAACTCCCAATCCAATAGGGACTGCCCTGAACCCAATGGATAAAGCCTACCTCTGCTTCATACATTTATCTCAGGATCCAAAAAGCTACTCTCTTAGGACACCTAGATATATCATATTGCAATCGTACTTTACTCTTCAACACAATATCTCCCAAATGGGTCTCTTATGGACCTCCAAATACCTCAACACTTTACTACAATGATTCTGCTCTACTATTCTAGGGAGGTAACATCCTAAATGTCTCAAAAAATTACACTAAAGACATTCTATCATATAACAGTTCTTGGCACAGAGCTGAATTCTTTGGCATAGGAACACCCTCAAGGCAGCTCTTCAATATTTCAGAAAATGCATCGTAAAATGAGATGTTCCTTATCCTAGGCACAACAAATAACCTCTTCAACTCATCTGTCACAATTTACTCTGTCAAAGTCCACAGCACACACATAATAAATCAGAAGTCACCCTACTCCCTCTTGTGCATGGGTGAGTTCTTCTCAGGTACACAAGTCATAAACCCTAAGGACCTGTTTATCCTAAACTCCTTTAAATACTTCTGACTCCAAGGACCCACAACTATCCCCTCCCTCATGGGAGCAGGATACTACTTTCTATGTAGAACACAGCATACTTTATGCTCCCAAAGCAATGATCAGGTACCTGTTCAGTTGCCTCACTACTCCAAAATGCAGCCATCCTAAACACTGAAGACATGGCTTCCTCTGGACAAATCCCAAACCTTGGGTCCTTTCTTCAAAGCTCTCTCCTTCTCTGTAGGCCCACATGATAAAAAGGAGGAGAACCATACTTAGTAGAACTTGAATATAGATATCATGTACACCACAACCCAATCCTAGAAAAGCCTGGAACAGGACACACAGTCTTTCAAAGTTTCTTTTGGTTCACTGGAATCCAACTGCTAGAATCATCTATACTCAACGTATCTATTTTGATGCAACAATCATAGAATGCCACAGTAGAAGCCATAGACAACCGACAAAAGTCCATTGATAGCTTAGCCTCTGTAGTCTTACAAAATAGAAGTGCACTAGATGTCCTAACTGCAGTGGTAGTAGGTACCTTTGCATTGATAAATGAAACCTGTTGCTTTTACACTAACACTGCAGGACAGGTAGAAGAAAACGTAAAACTCCTAAAAGGTAACGTAGAAATAATAAAGAAAGCACAAAACAGTGCCACATATGACAACTCATGGCTAAGGTCTATTCTTTTCTCCTTTGAAGACAATTTTAATTCCACTCTTAATACCCTTTTTTCATAATCCTACTACTCCTCATTTAAGTGCTATGCTTTCTACAACTCTGTACCACATATATTCACAGAACCATCCAAACAATGATAAATCAGACTGTCAGCAATGTGCTATTCCTCTGACAGCACACCCATACCAGCCAAGTCCCTGCAACAAGAAATAAGGACAGATCTATGCCCTCTACTAGTCAGAAGCAGGTTTGGAAAGCAGAATTACACCTCTCTACATCCCAATAAAAATTAAAAGGAAAAATATGGAATGTTAGGCTAAAACCCACATGATGTATCTGACCCTTATCAAACATTCTGATAAACTTTCCCGCACCCATAACTTCCAGGAGGCTTCTTCCAAAACCAAACCTGTTCCAACTCACATGGTAGTCTCATGACTACCCTTGCACCTGCCCTTCAGCAGCTACGATCTTGTGATAGCTCCCTTTATCCAACATCCCCCCTCCAGCAGTTACAGTCCCAGCAGCTACAGCTCATGATAACTCCCCATTTCTAAATCAACCAGTAAAACCTGCCAACTACCTGCACTCAAGTTAAACTCTCTACAAACCATTCTATATAAGCTGAGCCACTTCCCTGGTTCAGGGCTGCTGCCATCTTAGGCTTCAGCCCACCCACCTGCACATAGCCTCACAACAAAGCTCCTTTGATCAAGTTCTGGTCTCTTCTCTGCCCTCCCAGTCAAAAAACCTATCAGGTGGCCCAGCCTCATCCTGTTCAGGGCAGAGTCATTCTATCAATAAAACCTAAGGAAGAACTAAGCTCTCTGAAACTGGAGAGGGATTTAAATTGAACAGAGGATTGCTTTTTGGCATTTGGACTTTGCATTTCTTCTAGCTAGATTTGGTGCAGCATTCTAACCAGACAAGATCTAACAATTGATATTTTTCTATGTAATGAATAAACACATTAACTTCCAATTGCATTGTCCTATAAACCAACTTAATTCATTAGGAAATTCTTAAGGATTAAACAGAGTGATGGAAATGGTTTTAAAATGATCTAAATTGATGAGTAGCTTTACTTTTTCACACATAATAAAAGGAACAAAAATGTGAAGATGGAGTATGAATTGCACTGTTTTCAGCAGGTATCTATCTCTGCACCCCCACCAGTGCCACTGCACAGGAAAGACGTCAGATTTTTCTGGTGGTTGTTTGGTTTTATTCTTAATTTTCTTCTCATGGAACTTGTAAGATCCCACTCTGAAAGAAAGTGTTGTCTTCTTTGTTTCAATTAAAGTTTCCAGAATTTATGGGAGAATTTATCTCTCCGAAGTATACAATACCTTGGGAACTTTTTTGTTGAGAGAGGAATACATTTATATGTTCTTACTGTCTTTAAACTCTAAAAAATTCACTCAGTGAATTTCTTTGCTTTCTGTGTTTCTGTGGCCATTTTCTCTTCTTACCGCCTTCGTAAATAAGGAAATAACCCTGATTACTTTTGTGCAATGAAATAACTTTTACATTTTTCCCACAAGAAGCATCAAAAAAAAAATCTACAACTTTTTTACTAAAGTACATTACAGCAGAAGATCAACAACAAGGATTTCTTAGATCTCCATTTCCCAAATGCTTCTGTCTCTTCTAAAACCAGAAGAGGTGAAGGTAAACAATGACATTCATCCCAGTTAAGAGCTACCAACCGATGCTGAAGAAGGAGTCAAACAAGGCATCATGATTTTACTGCTATTTCTAATTTTGGCTTTCAAAAATGTCCACCAATTCATTGGTGGTTGCTCAAGCACTTCACTCTTTACCATTAGTGATGTCATTGGGAAGATGTTCCCTTGAACTTTATAGCCTGCCAAACACAAATGCACTGTAAAATGCAACAGCAGCATCATCCAACCTCATTGCCCATCCTTCTACTTCAGTGGAAGAAGTACACACACATATGCAGAAGTTAATGGTAATGATGACCTAGAAAAACTGTGGTGTCTTCTGGGTGGAGGAAGTGCTGTGGTTGAAGCCCTAGATTAGGAATGCTTGCTTTAATAACTTGAGAGGAAGAGAATGTCCCAGAACATAGCTGGGTGTTCTTTCTATCTATTTTGAAGTAGCAAACAAACTGTGCCACCAGGAAGCCTGTTTCCTATGTTGTATACTTGTTCCTGGTCACGTATCTGTAGCCCTATGTAACCTGTTGCTATCTGACAGTAAACTTTCCTGTTGATGGATGTCTGCAGGACCCGTGATCCCAGCCTTTCTTTTCATTTCATTTCTTGGTACTTTGAGCCTTGCTGCAGTAAACAACTGCAGCACACATACACATGTACACACACGCACACAGTATTTTCTCTTTTTTGGAATTTTGAACTTTAGAATTATCTTCCAAATCTATTATGATTGCTCTTTCTCTCATAATAAAGTATTATTTCACAACTCTAGTGATTTGTTTTTTCTTTCTTTATCATTGAATGAGCACAGATCAACCCACAGGATATAATCTATTAGAACTTTACAAAGGTAATATTAAAAATCCACACTAAATCTTCACAACTTTAACTTCTGAACATGTATAGCATCACTTCTCAAAAATTGACATATCTACACTTAATCCAGAGTCCTGTTAAAATGAAGATACTGACTCAGTTAGCATAGAAGATTTCTGCATGTCTAATAGGTTCCCAGATGATGCCAATTCTGCTTGTCCCAGCCCATGCTTTGAGTAGCAAGAAAAACATGATATTAAAAATGAGATGCCCAGAATGCAGTGCTCTTGTTAACTTTATTTCCAAGTATATACTTTATTTATGGAGGCTGTCCTATACAAAAATAACATGTGTGCAATCACCACTCTACTCATCACTTAAGAATATATTTCCATAATTCCAAAATGTAATGCCTGGATAGAACACGTATAAGTGCTCAGTTTTCAGGTGGGTTCTGATCCTGAATCTCCAGACACATAAACAATTGATGAAATATATCCTTGCCTCGTTTTGTAGTGTTGGGCTTGGAATTTTATGAAAGAAAGCTTGGGTTTAGTCACTCAAACTTGTAATTATTTTTCAGTGGCGCTCTGATATTTCATCTCTTTTTTTTTTTCTCTGACTGGCAGGAACACCACTGCGTGGAAAAATGTGAAGTTCTATTTTATGGACATGTGTCTTCATGAAAGATGGACTAATGTTGTATCAAGAAATGCAAGCTTGGTGCTACATTGTTAAATATTTATTGGCAAGTACACAGAAGAGTGCAAAATCTTAAGTGCCCAGCACAGTGAATTATTATTACAAAGTGAACATACCCATGTAATCACCAGTCAGGTCATGAAATAGAACAGCACAGCCATTGATATTATGTTTGGTGAAATTCATCCTTTGTTGAATGCATCTCTAGTTCACCTATTTTTATTGCCATTTGTATTCAGCATTTTATGTCTATTTCACAATTTTTTTATCATTTTTTGTTGGGCACTTGAGTTGTTTCCATTTTTAACTTTTGTTTGTTGTTGTTTCTTTAATAAAATAAATATTCTTGTCCATGTCTTTGGTAAACTTGGGCAAATATTTCTCTTGGGAATATACCTGAGAGTGAAATTGCTTGGTTGCGAGATACATGTATGTTCAACTTGGATGATAGTACAGATTTTCCAAAGTGGTAGCAGCACACTCCCATTACTACAGTGGTGTTTGAGTCAATATTTGTAATTTTATCCATCATGGTGGGTGTATGTAGTATTTAAGTATACATACATCTTTCATTTCCCTGATTTCAAACTTTGAGCATTTGGAGAGCTTTCCAATATTTACAGGCTATTTGCATAAATGCTTTCATGAATCACCTGTTCAAGTCTTGGGCTATTTTTTTTTCACTGTGCTTCCTGTTCATTTTAAGATTTTAGTATTTTTATTTTCCAGATATGAGCCAATTATATGCATTTTAAATACATTTTTGGACTCTGTAACTTGAGTATTCAGTCTCTTAAAGTTCCTTTGAATGAACCTAAAGTTTCCACTTTTAGTTCAAAGTATCAATATTTTCTCTCATGTTTAGGTGCTTTTCTTAAACTCTTTAAAAAATATTTCCCTAACCCAAGATCACAAAAATATTCTCCTATATTTTCTTCTAAATATGTTATTTCCTTGCCTTTCATGGCTACATCTATAACATAACTGACATTGATTTTATTGTGTACTGTGAGATGGGGTAAAATTCTACTTTTTCTTTCCATATGAATTTTAAATGGATCTTATGTCATTAAAAAAGAAATTTTAAACAGACCAATGAAACAAAAAGGGGGGTCCAAAACAGATGCAATAAATAGACACCTCTTTTATGACAAGAGTGACCTTGAAGGACAGTGGGGAAAGGATGACCTTTTCCAAAAAAGGAATATGCTCCTCAACTAATATGTAAATAGAATTAAATTTCCAATTTAGTCTATTCCTGTCTCCTGAAGTGGACTAACTAATCAATTCTAAGTTTAGATTCTATAACATAATTTAAAAACTGAAAAAAGAAACATACTTTTGTAGGCAGAGGGGAAAAATGAATAATGCATCAGAGCTCTTCAGTTGCAGGAAAAGAACTAGGAAATCCATTGGAAGTATGCTGGTTAGCTCACAGCATCAATGAAAATGCAGGAGAAACAATCTAAACACCAGGCAAGAATCAGAATGTCCCTTGGTATCAGGCAGAAATGTACTCTTGGGATCTTGGCTGAAGGGTGAAGAATGAACTCCATCCTGCTGTCCTTGTGTTAGGTTGGTTGCAATTCAAAGTCCTGGGTGAAGTAGTTCAAGGTTGGGTTATGTGTTTATGCCCTGATATGAGAAGGCAGGGAATTTCAGATACACTCACTCCAAGATCACATTCAGTAGGTGAGAGGTAGTTCTCCAAAAGGAAACCATAGTACTATTGTAAACATAAATAGCATAAATGGATGTAAAGGAAATCATAGTACCATTGTAAACATAAGTAGCATAAATGGATATAAAGGAAATCATAGTACTATTGTAAACATAAACAGCATAAATGGATGTCTGTGAGCAAGAAATAAGTATTTCTAATGTGGAAAATAGTTGGAAAATATGATGCTTTACAAAAAATCATTTTGAAATCATATCACTAGAACTGCTATATAATGATGAATAAATAAAATCATAAAGAAAAAGATCAATTTGTTCTTTAAAAGTCAACATTTTAAAATTATCTATTGGATGCCAGATTCCATGTTAAGTGTGTATACCTTTATATGTGTGAATGCATATATATACTTATTCAATTCTCATGCATTTTTCCAATTTGCAGATAAGCTATCCATCCAAGGAAACATGATCAAGATTTATATTTGAACCTACGTCTTTCAAACTACAATGAACATTAAGTAAGGAATATAGTGTTGATCATATATTTATTCTTCAATTAACATATATACTTATACACTCACACACACATGCATATGGCACCAGTACATGACAGACTATAGAGTCTGGGGACACGTCAGTGAGCATAGAACATTCTTGCTCTCACGAATTCTACATTCTACCAAGGAGAGACAGACAATTAATAAATAAGTAAATTGATAACATTTGGGTGTTGTTAAGTTCCTCAAAAAAATAATAGCAATAAGAAAGGTAAATGGCTGGCATATGATGGAGCAGAGAGTAGGTAAAGGTGTCATAAAAGGCCTCTGTGATGAGCAGAGAGTTAGATGAGGTGAGAAATGAATCAAGAACACTGCCCCAAGCTGAGGAAACAGCAAGTATATCAGATAAAACTCTAAATTTCACTGAAGCAATTTCACAGAAGATCCCTTCATATGGTGCATACACTGTTCTAGGACAGTGTGATCTGATCAGTGATATTTAAAAAAAGAAATCAGATTGCCCTCCTTAAGGCTACTGAACCAACAACTCCACCTACCTTCCTAGCTCTTTTGTTTTTTTTTGTTTGCATGGCCAACAGGAGCTTTGAAGTGATTCAGAAAGAGACCACAATTAACTTAGCAGAAAGTTCCTTAACAAATTATGTTATCTTATGCAGCAAATGGACACTTGCTGAAAGACAAAGTGCTTTAATCTACTCTCAAAAGTGAACATTTCTATTAGCACTTATATAGCTAAGAGTAAAATCCCTCTCTCAGGCAATATATTACAAAATCTCCTCCTACTTTCAGCCTTCTCCACTCTCATATATACATACAGGATATAAAAGAATAAAGATATATGTAGTGAGGATCAAAATAAATTAGGCTACAAACTCTGTTCTCTTTCTGTCCTGGAAAACCCAGAGGTGGCTGTTATCATTTTATTCAGGGCCCTTTTCTCCTTTTATGACCAAAATAGTAACATCTAGACTCCACAGAAACTTGTGCCATAGAACAGAATTACTTCACCACCTCCAATCCCTACCCTTTTAAAGAGGGTTTTCCTTGTTACCCTTTCTAAATATACCCTATTACACTCTACATTGGTTTTGTATTGTTTTTGTCATAATCACCATAGACAGGCAACTGTTAAAAATTATGTTAGCAGGTTTGCTTACCTTTCTACTTCACTAGACTGTAGCTTCCATTAGGACCTCCCCTCCCAATATGCGTAATGCTGAATAAACTGTCTTGCACATAATAAAGCACACGTAAAAATACTAATTAAAATTGCCGCATTCTTTGTCTCCCTTTCCCCTTTAATTGAAAGGCATTTTATTACCCCTTACTCTTAATAAGCATAAACAGCACCACTGACATAAACATGGTGAAGAAACTAAACAGTGATTCTAGAGCACTAGATACTTTACATTCTTTCAAAAGCAATGGGCTAAAATTAAATGCCTTTTAAAGAAAGTCTGCAAATTTGAGGCAGAATGTGGATCTGAGTGCATCTTACACCCATGTAAAACCCACATTCCATCCCCTCCTGCTTCTGGGCTCATTGCTATGTTCCAGAGAAGAAACATGGAAGGATGGTTGAAAGAATGTAGTATCTAGAGAAAAAAAAAAGTTGGACCAAGCGATGGTGCCACAGGCAAACCATGATCCTCTACAAACCCTGGTTCTCAGGTTTTTCAATTGTAAAATAGAAACTAATGCCCTGCCTACCATCCAAACATAAATAAATAATTATAGTAATAACTAGCACTTTATTAAAAGACAGCAATGCATTCTTCACTTTACACAGATAAATCATATACTTACAATGGCAAAATCCCAACAAGATGCTGCTGCCACCAGAAGAAACAGTGGATGCAAACCTCAAGGTAGTATTAGAAGGTGTTATTGCTACATACCACCAGCAGAATACCCTGTACAAGAAACGTTTTTGAAAGAGTGAGGCCAACCTTGCAGATAGTTGCAGAAAAAGAACATTCTTGGAGGCAAAACTCAGGTACTGTCAAGTTTACTGGCCATGTCTCCATTTTATTCAGGATTTAATGAAGAATCCCTCATTTCCTAGTCACAAAAGCTAGGCATTCTATGTCACTTTGGCATTCTATAGTTCATCCATCTCAGTCTAAACTTCTAAATCTCATTCCTTTAGAGAGAGAAATGAGAATATAGACATGAAAAAATTGGTACTTAAAGCTATTGTGGCCTGTCAATGACACAGAGTCATAGAGAATGAATTTCACCTGAAACTCAGGAGTCCCAGCATATGTCCAGTCTGATTGCCTCTCTAATGTACTATCTCTTAAGCTATGGTATTGAGTCTACCTACCTACAAGAAATTTCTTCCTTTCAAATGTCCTTCTGAATGAATCTTTTATGTCCTTGTTCCTCAGGCTATAAATAAGTGGGTTCAACATGGGAATCACCATTACATAGAACACAGACATACTTTATTGATGTCCAGAGAGAAACTAGAGCTCAGGCATACATAGGTAGAGAAGAGTGTCCTATAGAGGATGGAGATAGCTGTCAGGTGCAAAGAGCAGGTAGAGAAGGCTTTGCATCTCTCATCAGCAGAACGGACCCTCAGGATGGTAATGATGATGTAAATGTAGGTGATCAAGATGATGAGACCACTGAGCACTCCCAGTGCCCCAGCCAAGGTGAAAAGTAAAAATTTATTAACCTGGATATCTGTACATGCCAGGTAGAGAACAGGGAGAAGGTCAGAGAAGAAGTAATTGATGATATTTGGACCACAGTAGGGTACGTGTAAAGTGAAAGTCATATGGGTCATAGTGCTTATAAGACCCCACAGCATATGGTCCTACCACCAGCTGCATGCAGACCCACTGGGACCTAATCAGTGTGTACAACAATGGTTTACAGATGACCATGTATTGACTATATGTCCTGACAGCCAGGAGGAAACACTTAGTCACTGAAAACTGACCAGAAAACCATACCTGGGCAACACAACCAAGAAAAGAGATTAGTTTTTCCTCCACAAAGATGTCAACCAACATCTTAGGGCCAATGGCTGAAGAGGGGCAGATGTCCACCAAGGACACATGGTTGAGAAAAAAAAGGACACAGGGGTGTGGAGATGGGAATCCATCCAAACAAGAGCAATCATCCCCAAGTTTCCCAGAAGAGTGACAAGATAAACAAAAAGAAATATCAGGAAGAGAACAACCTGTAGCTGGAAATCATTTGCCAAGCCAATGAGCAACACATCGATCACCAAAGTTTGATTCCATAATATGATTTGATCTGTTGTGAGAAAGAGAACTTTTTTTTCTTTGCAAAAATGTCTTATTTAAAGATTTCTTAATTTCACATCCAAATTTAGTTGTTTGTTTGGTTTGGTTTCATAACATGAGCTAACTGCCAAGAAGCTCTAGTTTTAGTCATTGGTGTCCTGATATCTGGTGACACCGAGCAAGCCAGCAGACCTCAGTTCCCTTCTCTTTCAGTGGATAATTTTGTACAGCTTCATAGAAATTGAGAGCTAGAAGCAAACTTTAGAGATTATCTAAAGCAAGTCCACTAACTATTCCAAGTTTCCTTTCTAAAAATGCCTGCCTTGAGCCAAGGATATCTTAAACGTTTCATAGAAAAAGCTGTAAATGAATTCAATACACTTAAACTATCTTTCATCATTCCAGATTAAGGATAAATAGGTTTTTAAAATGTACCTCCCTCCCTTTGCTTAGCTGCTGGGGCTAGTTAGTTGAATTGACTAAAAGACAACGTCTGATCTGAAAAAAGGAGTTCAGGCTGAGACAAGAAAATTTGGCTTTGGAGCAGGGATCAAAGTCCTCACCAGTATCTCCTCCATGATATCAGCATTTCTTCAAAATATTTATGTATATTTCAATAACCTAGTTCACTTTCTATCAAATTGTGAAGTAACTACATCAGTGAAAAGAACAGATCTTAAATATTGAATAGGTGCCTTGACCGAATCTGCATATCATGAGCTTGAGAGAGAAAAACAAGTGCTTGGGAAAGAAAAGCAAATATTTTAAGAATCAAAAGGAGCACTCCTGTGCATTTTATACACGCACAAAATATAAAATGTGTGTATATTTTACCCCAGAGATATAAAAATTGAAGTCCATGCAAAATCCCAGGCAAGATTGTTCATAACAGCTTTATTTGTAAAGGCCCCGAATCAGAAAAAACTGAAATGTCTTATGAGAGGTGAATGGTAAACGAACCATGGAACATCCCTACCATGGACTACTACTCAGCAATAAAGAGGAACAAACTACTAATACACAGAGCAACTTGGGTAAATCTTAAGGAAATTATGCTGAATGAAAAAAGCCTCTCAAAAAGGTTACATGTTCTATGCTTCCATTTATATAACATTCTCCAAATGGCAAATGTATAGGTATGGAGTACATGTTGGTGGATGCCAAGACTTAGGAATGGCAAAAGGGAAGGTGGTGAGGGTGACTATAAATGGAAAGCATGGGGGGGAATTTTTTGGCAGTGGAGAAGCTTTTTATCCTGATTGTGGTGGTTACCCAAATTGATCCATGCAATAAAATGACAGAGAACTATACACACATGTTGTATCAATGTCAGCTTCCAGGTTTTGATGCTGTGTGATAGTGGCATGAGATGTAAACATTAGGGAAAATTAGGTGAAGGATACATGGCACCTCTATAAACCCTTTAAAATATCTTATGAATTTATAATTATTTCAAAATTAAAAGTTGATTAAAAAAAGAAGAGAAGGGAGTGATAGGGGAAGTGAGGACAGTATAAACAAGGGTAATTTAAAAAGGGAGGGGGCATGAATTTTAGACCTTTAAATAACCACAAAAATTTGAGCGCCACTTTCATGCTCAAAGGGAGGGAAGAGAAGCATTCACAGAAGTCTTCTCACCTCTGGTAAGAAAAGTTGTAAAGAATCGTGGTTAAGCATGGAAATGAGTTAAATGAAAAGTTGCTGGCATATGTGGTCACACAGTCAATGGGACTTAGACAAGTAAAGGGCTTGCAGTGGTTTAATTTTAAAATAGTTAGGAAAAAACACCTTAGTATTACAATGTGTCAAAAAGCTAACATTTTCAAAGCACAGAAGTGTATTTCAAGTCATTTTTTACTACTCTGTAAACAAAGACAATGAAGTATATGCACCATAGACAATGGCTTTGCTTTAAAAGCTCTGTATTCTACTTGAAATCCAGGGTATAAACAATAGTTGCTGACTGGAAAAGTCTATTAAGCTGTACTTTTCTCAGCCTCACACAGCCCAGATATTCTAATAAATAAAAGCCACGTTATTAAGTGTGTAGGAGAATTTAGGTCAGCCGATTCAGAGGTCTGTTTCCAACATATAATATCCAATGTAGGCAAAATGAAAAAAAAAAATTAAGACCCAGAAAATTAATGCCTTCTTAATTCTAACAGTCAAGGAGTTCATAAATCTTCAGTATCTCTATGCCAAACACCAATTTCAAACAAAATGCACATTCAAGTTAGATAACTGAAACAAAAAAGAAAAAGGGTAGACATTATTATTTGTACCAAGTTACTCTCCACGCAAGTTTAGAGGTTATATTTTCTCAGCCTTATAAACTCATTTTTGCAGTTTCAGCACTCATTTAACTCCCCTGTCTGAAGAAACAAGCCACTAGATTGTTTGCCTGCCTATGTCAAGGTGAATTGCAAAACAAACAGTTACCTATAAAAAAAATCAATTACAATTGAGCAAAAAAGTTGACTGGTTGTTCGTCTGAGCTCCTGCAGGTGTCCAGCAAGATAGAGTGAAGCCATCTTGCAAAGTGGGCCTTCCAACGGTACTTTGAGAAAGAGCTCACTGACTCTAAATTTTGCTCAGCATGCAGAAGAAGTTTTTCTAAAGAGCTTTACAGTAAATTGAGGCCAACTCTCTCAAGGAATCAAAAGTTCAGGAGATGAAGCCTATAGGGAAGATATTAAAGTTATTTTCTGGGAAAACAATTTCAGAGGCTTTGAATCTAGTGTACTTGCCCAAATAAAGCGTTTTCTCCCGTTGGTAACTGATCTTCCTTAGAAATTTGGAGCCTTCCACAACTGCTTGATGAATACCTGTCCTTAGAGCTATACAGATTTGAGCATTCTAAACAGAGCCTGCCCTCAAAGAGATTGCACTTAGAAGCGGATTCGGAGAGCACAGAAGTTATAGGGGCCAGAAGATTGATGCAAGAGTTACAAGGAAGGTGGAATCATTAGAACCAGAAAGATTTGAAAATGGTTCCACAGAACTGATGCAGCTCAAAGGTATATTGAGATACAGGATAAACAAAACTAAAGTGGAATAGGGGTGTTTATATGCAGCAGTAGTCAGTTTAAATTTTGGACAGCATCTTTGAGAGTCAAAGAGTTGCCACATAGACTGTGTGAAAATTTCAAAATAGAAAGTTTGAAAGAGATTTAGGCCCAAACTTCATAAATAATTTAATATTAGGCAAATATTTTGAAATTATTTCTGTAAGCAATGAGGGGCCTTTTGTGATTTCAGGAAAGAGATGACATTTATTCACATAAAAGCTACTACAGGAAGTTAATCTTGTCATTGGTGTTGCTTACTCTGTCTGGTCCTCTTTTAAGTCCTTTGAGGGTATTAACTCAAATTCTCACAATAGCTCCCCATAAATAGAATAATAGAACAGTCTGAGATCTACTTCATCTCCCCCTATCAGTCCATTTTAGCACCCACAGGCCACCATTCGTTCTTAGAACAAGCAAAGCATGATCCCATCTCAGAGTCTTTGTTCTCTCTCTTCTACTACCAACATGTTCCTCTCCAGATATGTGCACAATCTACTTCTTTATTTCATTCAGGACTCTGCTAAATATGCCTTCAACTGAGAGGGTCGGTACAGCTGACTTCACTCCAACACTCATTCACTTTCTTTTTATTCAGGTTTTCTTTAAGGTAATTACCATTACCTGTTAAACTAGTTAGAAAGGATTTATGTACCATAGAAAAGCCATGTTTTAATGCTGATCCAATCTTATGGGAGCAACCCTTTCTTTTAATCTCTATTTAGTGCTATAGATTGGAAACTTGATTAGGCTATTGCCATGGAGATGTGCCCCACGCAATTGTGGGTATTAAACTTGATTAGATGAAGACATGACTCCAAGCATTCCAAGTGGGTCTTTACTGGAATCCTTTAAAAGAGAAAGCATTTTGGAAAAGGTTTGATATCTGAGCCCTCCCTTACCAAGAATAACAAGAAAAGCTGAACATCATTTCATATCTTTGAATTCTTAAGAGCGTTAGCATGAATGAAAGAATTACAAGGATAACGAAAGAAAAGGAAACTTAGAATGATGAACCCAGCTGTTAGAACCACTTTTTCTAAGATGTACTAGCCAATCCTAGAGAAGTTGGCCAACATGCTGAGACTCTCTGGGACAAGAAGGCAGTTCAAAGCCCTCCAGGGAAAGGTGTTTGGTGACCCCCTTCCCCAAGATCTGAGTTAGTACTCCATCGGGCAACATGGTAGGAATCATAAGATCCAAAAGTGGATTGGCCTTCATGCAGATTATAGCCCAGCTTCAGACCTCCTCAGTACCTGATTTACTTAAGGTTACTAAAGATTTCTAGTTACCCTGCTCACCTGGCAGAAAAAAACATAAGCTGTCTCTAGAATATCATTAGATTAGGCCTCAATATATTGTTGTGGGGTGCACCAAAAGAGAGACCACACAATTCCGAACTGCAAGCCGTTTGGGAGTCTTTATTAGCCGGCCAGCAACTGTCTCAGAAACCTCCAAGAAGGAAGATTCAGAGAGCAGACCCCAGAGGTTTTCAAGGTGTGCTTACAAAGGCTAAAATCATATTGTGGTTTTGCAGTTGCTAGCAAACAAGCGTGATCATAGAAGCAGAAGAATGCCATTAGCTGTTGCCAAAACCCATCCCGTTCCCTCAGTTCCCTAACATTGGTTATTGTTTAACTCTTGAGGACATTCCACCCCAATGTTGTGGGGACTTTCCCTGCTTGAACCTGACTGATTGCTTCTGGCCCTCCACATTCCCCACTGGTTTTATGAGAGAATAAAATCATTGTTTCTTCATTTTGATTATAAATCTGTTGATGTTGGGTTCCAAGGACTAATAATTTAACAGCTGGTATTTTTCTTTGCATGTATGAGGTTAGACAGTTGATTACACAGGGTACAAACATTAAGCCTAATAAAATGAGAATTAGGGGCCCTGCTATGGTGGACAAGAGCATGGTTAGCCAAGGGAACCAGAAAAATCAGTTTTCATACCTGTTGGTTTAAATTTTTCAGTGTTCTTCCCACTCTTGTAACCTGCTACAGACTAGGGATAGACTACTTCTAATTATTCCAGAATGATTGACATAGAAGCAGCAGGTTTCTTCGAGGGCCATGCATAACACCCCTTGTTTCAGAAGTAGAAGGTCTAAGCATCTTCGGTTTTGGAGGACAACCTCAGCCAGTGAATTTAGGGAGTTTTCCAAATGACTGACAGAGCTTTCTAATTCACTAAGATCCAGATCAACTTATTTGCTAAGAGTTTTAAATTTTTGGTCCCCGGTGATAAGGGCTAAAGTTCCAACTGCTGTTGATCCTGCGATGCTCAGTCCGACAAGGAGGGGCACTAAGATTGGGGCTCATTTGGCCCAGTTAGTGATTTCTAAATGTTCCCTACCTCCTTCCCCAGAATAATAATATACTTGGGGGATAATGTGAACAAAAATACAAAGTTCCTCCTCGACGGCCATTATTGGGGGAGTTATACAGAGGGTAACACCAGACATGCAAGCAAACCAAGTACCATCAGTGTTACAAGGAGGCAGTAACATCCACCTGGGGTTGAAGTCAAAATGTCCTTTAGTGACATGATGAGACCGCAGGGGTCACTATAGGGGGATTTGGCTAGATTAAAATTCTCAGAATAAATACATGTTCCCTGCCCTTGGAGATCTCTTAAGGTGAATTTTGGTTCCTGCCCCCACCTGCATAGGTGTTGGCCTTGTGCTTCCTGGACTGAGAGGTTTCTGATATGGGTATCCATGAGGCCTATGGAGATGTTAGCTCCTATTCCGATGTAATAAGGGGGTTCAGGGTTTAAGCAAAGCCAAGAGTCTTCAGTAATAAGCGGATTGGTGGATTCGTGAACTGGAAAACTGAATTTAACATGTCAAGCAGGGGTTCTTTAGGAGAGGAAGAGGAATTTATTTGGCAGTTTGGGGTAGCATAGGCTCTTGAACTCGAGCCTACCAGACGTGGGACCCTGAGTCTGGGGGGGCTGTGCCAGTTTTATGCCAGGGTTGAGAGTCCGATTATGTCCTATGGGATTGTCAGCTTTATTGGGAAGGAACCTCTGAATGGTGCAAATGGTGCCTGGGTTGTAACTCAAGACATATAATCTCTATCACCAAGTTTTCCCTCTCACCCAGGTTTGGCTATGCCAGAATGGGATGGTAATAATCATTGGGTTACTGGCACTTCAGGTGCAACTGCTGGAGTTATGGGCTGGTGTCCTTGTTAAGGTTATGAACGGGTCTCAGTTAGTCCATTCTGTGATTGTTTCACAACCCCAGTTGGCACAATAATATTGGCCTTTCCCTTGGCAGTTTAAATTTCCCTCCACAGGACAGGCATAGTATTGGTTATGCCACAAGCATTTTTCTTGGTGGGAGGTAGTACACCCATATCTGATCATGTTACCATAACTCCCCTTTCCTAGGTATCTAAACAGTTGGCAGAGATCAAAGTGGAGAGTTGGTTGGGAGGGAGTGGTGGTTGTAGCCACTAGTACTCCAACCACCATTTTTGTGAGTGCCCAGGTATAGTTTATAACCTGGTGAGGGTTTTTTTACTGCAGTCCCCACCAGGGATATCAAGAGGACACAGAGGGATTTCTGGAAAGTCTTATCTTTAGTGGATCCTCAGTTTGCTGGTTCGTCCATTTTTCAGGGATCTGGTCCAGGGCAGTCTTTTTGTATCTGGGTGTGATTAATCCAGTGCTGTTTTCCCACAACTTTCATTGTCACTGGCGTTGAGAGGATCACTGGCATGGGTCCTGTCCACCGGGCCTCCAAGGTGACTGGCCGAAGTTTCTTTATCCAGACCCAATCTCTGTGCTGCACCTGAAATAGATCTTTTTTAAGGGCAGGATTTGTTGGTCCTGGATGGGCTGACTTCACCAGTTCCCAAGTTTGCTGGGTGGTAGATTGCAGGGCCTGTAATGATTTTAGAAGAGAACGGTTATTTAATTCAGTTATTTTTTTCTTCCCCCAATTAAGGGATTAGTGGAGGTGGTCATCCAAACATGACTTCATATGGGGTGATTCCCTTTACATAGGGAGTCCATTTAGTTTTTAGGAGGGCAAATGGAAGGGTACTCACCGAGTTTTCACCAATTTTGAGCTTTAGTTTATTTTAAATTTCCTTTGTTGCTCTACTCATTCTTTCAACTTGCCCTGAACTCTGTAGCCTATAAATACAGTGTAATTTCTGTTAGATATTTAATATTTTTGCTAACAATTGGGTAACTGTAGTGATGAACGCCAGCCCATTGTCGGACCCCATTGCAGTTGGGAGGCCAAATCAGGGGACAATTTCAGAAACTAGCTTTTTTACTACTATTTGTGCTGTCTTGGTTCTGGTAGGAAATGCCTCAGTCCATCTGGAGAAGGTGTCAATGAAGACTAACAGGTATTTGTATCCATGTGGACCAGGTAACATTTCTGTGAAGTCTATATCCCAATGCTCTCCTGGGACTTGTCCCCTCAGCCTGGTTCCTTGGGGCACTTCTCTCCCTCGGCTGGAATTTACCTGGGCGCAGATGTGGCATTTGGATGATACCTGCCAGGCTTTTTGTTGCAATCGGGGAATGCAGTAATCTCTCTGTAAGAGTTCAGTTAGTTTCATACTGCCCAGGTGTGTACTTTGGTAAGTCTGGATAACCACATTTCCCCCCAGGTGCTCTGGCAGTAGGATTCTCCTGTCTGGGAGAATTTTCCAACCATCCAGATCTGTTTTAGTGCCCAGAGTTTCTCCCAGTCTAATTTCTTCCCCAGTATATTTTGGAGTGCTCGGCAGCACTTGCCCCGGTAAAACAGGAAATATCTTCAGCATCCCCACTGGTTTTGCAGCAACCTCTTATCCCATTTCATCAGCTGGGACATTTCCTCTGGCAATTTGAATTTCAGCAGTTTTGTGTCCTTTGCACTGTATAATAGCTGCCCTTTTTGGCAACCAGATAGCCTCTAGCAAGGTGAGTATTTCTGGTATATTTTTCATTTCCTTTCCTCCCGATGTCAAAAGTCCCCACTCCTGATATAGTGCCCCATGGACATGCACAGTTGTGAAGGCATAGCTGCTGTCTGTGTAGATGTTGACAACCTTTCCTTTTCCCCACCTTAGAGCCTGGGTCAGAGCTAATAGTTTGGCCTTCTGGGCCAAAGTCCCATGTCCTAGGGCCTGAGGCCAGATGACATAGCCCATTTTTACCACCTCTGCCCCCACATACGTGATTCCCTCTGAGATATAACTGCTCTCATCTGTATACAATTCTTCATCAGGATTTGGCCAGGGGTTGTCAGTGAGGTCAGCTCTCAGGTTCATGAAAGATTCTAAGATCTTGTGACAGTCACAGATGGACTCAGATGGGTCATCATCAGGAAGCAAGATGGTGGGGTTAAGAGCCACCATTTTTAGGAAGTGGATTCTTGGGGGATCCAGTAGCAATACATGATACTGGGTTATCCGGGCATTTGAGAGCCATGTCTCAAGTGGGCTCCTTAGTAATATTTCTACTGAATGTGGGGCCACTATGTGTAAGTCCTGTTCCAGAGTTAATTTAGAGGCTTCTTTTCTTAAATGGTAGTGGTGACAATGGCTCAGAGTTAACTTGGTCACCCAGACACCACATGGTCTAGTCTTTTAGACAGGTAGGCAACTGGCTTTTTCCATGGTCCTAGCATTTGGGTGTGGACTCCTTTTGCTATTCCTCTGGTTTCAGTGACGTGTAGTTGAGTGCACCACTCTGGCTGTTGAAAATCTTGTCAAAAGTAAGCATATCATTTGCTGCTTAATTGATATATTGTAAAGGACTTTCTTGAGGGTTTCTTTGCTAAGTATCATGCCTCCTGATACAATCCTAAAGGTACAGAAAGTTTGGCGGGGGGGGTTGAGTAAAACACTACAGAAGGCAGGGACACAGTACTCTTTCTTTCCCAACATTGTTTATGAAAGTTTGCAAACAAGCAACAAAGTTGAAAGAATTTTACAGTGTAGTTGGGGTGCAGGGTCGGTGTACAGCTTTGGGTTGTGCTTTAGGTTGGCTTTGTTTGTGGGGTTAGGTTTTGGTCTAAAGATCATGGTAGGTGTTGGGTCCAGGTTGAGGGTTTGGGTTAGGGTAAGGGTTAGGCCTAGAGTTGGTGTTAGGGTTACGTTTAAGGGTGTGATTTGCTGCATGGTTGATCAATAGTGGAGGGTTGTGTTTAGGGTTGGCGTTGGGGATGGGGTCAGATTTCAGGCGAGAGTTGGTGTTCAGGGTAGGGCTAGAGGTAGGGTGAGGTTTAGAGATAGAGTTTCAGTTAGGGTTATGTTTCAGGATGCATTGGGTTGCAGCATTGTTATACAGCTGTGGGTTGTGCTTAGGGTAGGCTTTGGGTGTGGGGTTAGGTTTCATGCTAGAGATCATGGAAAGGTTGGGTTGAGGTTGAGGGTTTGTGTTAGGGTTAGGGTTAAGCCTAGTGTTGGTGTTAGGGTTAGGTTTAGGGGTGTGATTTGCTGCAGGTTTGTCAAAATTTGAGGGTTGTGCTAGGGTTGGCATTTATGATGGGGTCATATTTCAGGCGAGGATTGGTATTTGGATTAGGGCTACGGTTAGGGTGAGGGTTAGGTTTAGGGTTAGAAAAAGGGTTGGGGTCAGGGTTACGTTTGTGCTGGGTTGGGGTGCAGGGTTGGTATACAGCTGAGGGTTGTACTTAGCGTTGGCTTTGTTGGATATGTTAGGTTTCTGTTACAGATCATGTTAGGGTTGGGTCCAGGTTGAGGGTTTGGGTTAGTGTTAGGCTTAGGCCTAGTTTTGTGTTAAAGTTACATTAGCTGCAGGGTTGGTCAAAAGTCGAGTGTGCATTTAGTGTTGGCATTGGGGATGAGGTCAGATTTCAGGTGACGCTGTTTGGGATAGGGCTAGGGTTAGGGTGAGCGTTAGGGTTAGGGTTAGAGAAAGGGTTGGGTTTAGGGTACGTTTTGGGATGCATTGGGGTGCAGGGTCGGTATATAGCTGAGGGTTGTGCTTAGGGTTGGCTTAGGGTGTGTGGTTAGGTTTCGGGCTAGATATCATGGTGGGGTTGGGTCCAGGTTGAGGGTTTGTGTTAGGATTAGGCTTAGGCCTAGTATTGGTGTTAGGGTTATGCTTAGGGGTGGGACTTGTTGCAGGGTTGGTCAAAAGTCGAGGATTGTGTTTACGGTGGTTTTGGGGATGGGGTCAGATTTCATGTGAGGGTTGGTGTTTAGGTTAGGACTAGGGTTAGAGTGAGGGTTAGGGTTAGGTTTAGAGAAGGGTTAAGGTTAAGGTAATGTTTCAGACTGCATTGGGGTGCAGGGTCGGTATAAAGCTGAGGGTTGTGCTTAGGGTTGGCTTTGGGTGTTTAGTTCAATTTCAGGCTAAAGATCATGGTAAGTTGGGTCCAGGTTGAGGGTTTGAGTTAGGGTTTGGTTGATGCCTAGTGTTGGTGTTAGTGTTACGTTTAGGGGTGCAGTTTGCTGCAGGGTTGGTCAAAAGTCGAGGATTGTATTTAGGGTTGGCATTTGGAATGGGGACAGATTTCAGGAGAGGGTTGGTGTTTGGGTTAGGGTGAGGGTTGCGGTTAGGGTTAGGGTTAGGGTTAGAAAAAGAGTTGGGGTTAGGGTTGCTATTCGGGCTGCTTGGAGTGCAGGGACGGTATAAAGCTGAGGGTTGTGCTTAGGGTTGGCTTTTAGGTGTGGGTTAGTTTTCAGGCTAGAAATCATGGCAGGATTGGGTCCAGGTTGAGGGTTTGGGTTAAGGTTAGGGTTAGGCCTAGTGTTGATGTTAGGGATACGTTTAGGGGTGAAATTTGCTGCAGGGATGGTCAAAAGTCAAGGGTTGTGTTTAGGGTTGGCATTGGGGATGGGGTCAGATTTCACACGAGATTTGGTGTTCGGGTTGGGGCTAGGGTTAGGGTGAGGGTAGGATTAAGTTTAGAGAAAGGGATGATGTTATGGTTGCATTTCATGCTGTGTTGGAATGCAGGGTCTGTATACACCTGAGGGTGTGCTAAGAGTTGGCTCTGGGTGTGGGGTTATGTTTTGGGCTGCAGATCATGGTTGGGTACGGTCCAGGTTGAGGGTATGGGTTAGGGTTAAGGTTAGGGCTAGTGTTGGTGTTAGCATTACTTTTAGGGGTGCAATTTGCTGCAGGGTTGGTCAAAAGTTGTGGGTTGCTTAGGGTTGGCGTTGGGGATGGGGTCAGATTTAAGTTGAGGGTTGGTGTTTGTGTTAGGTTTAGGGTTAGGGTGAGGGTTAGGGCAAGAGTTAGAGAAAGGGTTAAGGTTAGGGTTACATTTCAGGCTACACTGGCATGCAGGGTCGGTATACAGCTGAGGGTTGTGCTTAGGGTTAGCTTTCGGTGTGTGGTTAGATTTTGGGCTAGAGATTGTGGTAGGGTTGGGTCCAGGTTGAGGGTATGGGTTAGGGTTAATGTTAGGCCTAGTGTTGGTGTTAAGGTTACATTTAGGTGTGCAATTTACTGCATGGTTGGTTAAAAGTTGAGCTTTGTGTTTATGGTTGGCGTTTGGATGGGGTCAGATATCAGGTGAGGGTTGGTGTTCAGGTTAGTGATAGGTTGAGGTTTAGGGTTAGGGTTAGAGATAGGGTTGGGGTTAGGGTTACATTTCAGGCTGCATTGGGATTCACAGTTGCTATACAGCTGAGGGTTGTGCTTAGGGTTGGCTTTGGGTGTGGGGTAACGTTTTGGGCTGAAGTCATGGTAATTGTTGTGTCCAGGTTGAGGGTTTGGGTTAGGGTTAGGTTTAGGTCTAGTGTTTGTGTTAAGGTTACATTTAGGGGCGTGATATGCTGCAGGGTTGTTAAAAAGTCTAGGGTTTTGTTGTGTTGGCATTGAGAATGGGGTAAGATTTCAGGCGAGGTTTGGTGTTTGGATTTGGGCAAGCATTAGGGTGAGGGTTAGGGTTAGAGAAAGGTCGGAGTTGGGTTTATGTTTCTTGCTGCATTGGGGTGCAGGGTCAGTATACAGCTGAGGGTTGTGCTTAGGGTTGGCTTTGGGTTTGGGGTTAGATTTCAGGCTGAGAATGAGGTAGTTGTTGGGTCCAGGTTGGGGGGTTGTGCTAGTGTTAGGGTTAGGCCTGGTGTTGGTGTTAGGGTTATGCTTAGGGATGCAATTTGCTGCAGGGTTGGTCAAAAGTCGAGAGTTGTGTTTAGGGTTAGCATTGGGGTTGGTGTCAGATTTCAGGCGAGGGTTGGTGTTCTGGTTAGGGCTAGGGTTAGGGTGAGGTTTAGGGTTAGGGTTAGACAAAGTGTTGATGTTAGGGTTACATTCCGGGCTGTGTTGGGGTTCAGTGCCTGTATACAACTGAGGGTTCTGCTTAGGGTTGGCTTTGGGATTGGGGTTAGGTACCAGGCTACATATTGTGGTAGTGTTGGGCCCATGTTGAGGGTATGGGTTAGGGTTACGCTTAAGCCTGGTGTTGGTGTTAGGGTTCTGTTTAGGGGTGTGATTTGCTGCAGAGCTGCTCAAAAGTCAAGGGTTGTGTTTAGGGTTGGCATTGGGGGTAAGGTCAGATTTCAGGCAAGGGTTGGTGTACGGTTTAGGCCTAGAGTTAGGGTGAGCATTAGGGGTAGGTTTAGAGAAAGCATTGTGGTTAGGTGTCATTTCAGGCTGTGTTGTGGTGCAGGGTCTGTATACACCTGAGGGTTGTGCTCAGGGTTAGCTGTGGGTTTGTGGTTATATTTCGGGCTAGAGATCATTGTAGTGTTGGGTCCA